>NW_019943749.1:41134-60717 GCF_002910315.2 Salvelinus sp. IW2-2015 | reverse complement strand
TTTTCATTGGTTTCAACACTTAAAAACAAATTGGTAGGCCCAGGTAGTCACAGAAATAGATGGGTGTGGTTAAATTGTGATTTAATGAATGGAGCGAATTTGGAGCAGCAGTGTTTTTTCCTGTGAAGAGTGGTAGAAACACATGCAGCGCCAGTTGCTCCGCTCCCGTGAGCGATGAGCAGGATTTCCAACCGCTCAAATTTCTTGTTGTTAACCAATTCCCTATATCACTACATCTGACCAATCTTTATTTTCTCCTACCAAGGTTAGATTAAAACAGGACCCAGGAGTAACCACAGAGGAACATCCCCTATCCTCACAGAAGAGCCAATCTCCAACTCCCTCAAACTGTCATCAGCAAGCTTTCCAACCAAAACCACTGTTGTCTGCTATATATACAGTGCATTCGGAAAGTATTCAAACCCCTTGACTTTTTCCACATTTTGTTACGTTACAGCCTTATTCTAAAATGTATGTAAAACATTTTTTTATCATCAATCTACACACAATACTCCATAACGCAAAGCAAAAACAGTTAAAAAAAAAAACATTTACATAAGTATTCAGACCCTTACTCAGTACATTTGGCAGATTACAGCCTCGAGCCTTCTTGGGTATTACAGCAGCAGGACGACCCCGGCCAGAGGACAGCCCCGAGACAAGGAGCGTGCCGGTCTGGGCAGCGAAGATGGAAATCACGGATGATGTTGGGTCCAGAATATCCTCCACCGGAACGCACCACCACTCCTCTGGCCATACCTCTCCCAGTCCACTAGGTTCTGGAGCCGACCCCCACGACGTTGGAGTCCAGTAGGGATCTGACGCACCTCCCTCGACATCCAGGGGAGGCGGAGTGTCGTGGGGAACAGCATCAGCCAGGGGAGAGAACCACCTGCCTGAGAAGGAAGACATGAAACGAAGGTGAGATACGTAGTCACTGGGAAGTTGCCTAGAAGGCCAGCATCCCGAATTGCCTCTTCACTGTTATGTTTGAGACTGGTGTTTGCACGTAATATTTAATGAAGCTGCCATTGAGGACTTGTGAGGCGTCTGTTTTCTCAAACTAATGCACTTGTCCTCTTGCTCAGTTGTGCACCGAGCCTCCCACTCCTCTTTCTACTCTGGTTAAGAACAGTTTGCACTGTTCGTGAAGGGAGTAGTACACAGCGCTGTACGAGATCTTCGTGTCTTGGCAATTGCTAGCATGGATAGCCTTCCATTTCTCAGATAAAGAATAGACTGACGATTTCAGAAAGAAAGGTCTTGTTTCTGGGCCATTTTAGCCTGTAATTAACCCACAAATGCTGATGCTCCAGATACTCAACTAGTCTAAAGAAGGCCAGTTGTTTTGCTTCTTTATTAATCAGAACACCGTTTTCAGCTGTGCTAACATAACCACCACGGACGCACACCAAAAGCCTAGGGAGGGTCTGGTGGGCATCTGACCACGGTGGTGGCTCAGGCTCTGGGCGAGTCCCACCCCACCATAGTCAATCCCAGCTTCCGTATTCCCCTCTGAATGACCACCTCCTATTCACCCACTTAATTTAAAGGGTAACGTCGAGATACGCGGCAGCACCGGACAAGGGCAGCACCGGGATAAGGTAGCTCACGACAGAGAGGTAGCTCAGGACAGAGGAGTAGGTCAGGATAGAGAGGAAGCTCAGATAGAGGGCAACTCCGGAACTGAAGGGCAGCCCCGGAGAGAGAGACAGCTCACTGGAATGAGGCAGTTCTGGATTAATGGCGAGCTCTGGGCTGAGGGCGCGCTCATGGCTGCTGACGGCTCTAGACGCTCATGGCTGGCTGACGGCTCAGGACGCTCATGCTGGCTGACGGCTCAGACGCTCATGCTGGCTGACGGCCTCAGCCGACGCTCATGGCTGGCTGACGGCTCAGGACGCTCATGGGCTGCGCTGACGGCTCAGGACGCTCATGGCTGGCTGACGGCCGGAGCTCATGCGCTGCTGACGGCCAGACGCTCATGGCTGGCTGACGGCTCTGACGCTCATGCTGCTGACGGCTCTGGACGCTCATGGCTGGCTGACGGCTAGCTGGACGTCATGGCGTGGGCTGACTCGGCTCTGGACGCTCGAGCTCGGCTGACGGCTCTGGACGCTCATGCTGGCTAACGGTCTGGACGCTCATGGCTGGCTGACGGCTCTGGACGCTCATGGCTCGGCTGCGGCTCGGACGCTCATGCTGGCTCGCGGCTCCTGCGCGCTCAGGCTGCGGCTTGGCGGCTCTGGCACGTCCATGGCTGGCTGCAACGGCTCTGGCATGCCTCAACTGGCTGGCTGGCGGCTCTGGCCACGCTCATGCTCACGCTCTGGATGCTCTGCATCCCTGTCTGTGCGCTCTGGCATCTCTCTGGCCGTCCTCGGCTCGCCGCACTCCTGTCCTGGTTGGCGGCTCTGCAGATCCCTCTGGTTGGCGGCTCTGCGCAATCCTGTCTGTGGCGTCTGGCAGATCCTGTACATCTCTCTTCTGGGTGTGTGCCTTTCCAAATCATGTCCAATCAATTGAATTTACCACAGGTGGACTCCAATCAAGTTATAGAAACATCTCAAGGATGATCAATGGAAACAGCATGCACCAGAGCTCAATTTCAGGTCTCATAGCAAAGGGTCTGAATAATTGGGTAGTGTGTAGACTGATGTAGAATATAATAGTAACATAACAAAATATGGAAAAAGTCAAGGGGTCTGAATACTTTCCGAATGCACTGTATATAAACATCGCTCTCTAGGCYGCAGTGCAGTTGTGATGAGAGAGACTAATTACTCAACAGGCTAGATGTATGGTCCTCTCTCTCCAGCCTGGTGAGGATCATATTTTTTATTGAACCTTTATTTAACTGGGCAAGTCGGTTAAGAACAAATTCTTATTTACAATGACGGCGTAGGAACAGTGGGTTAACTGCCTTGTTCAGGGGAAGAACGACAGAGTTTTACCTTGTCAGCTTGGGGATTCGATCTAGCAACCTTTCAGTTACTATCCCAACACTCTAACCACTAGGCTACCTGCCGCCCCATATTTGATCTATGAATGGTGCCAACCAGCCATTATTGTGAGCCGTCCTCCCCTCAGCAGCCTCCACTGACGTAGAAAAACATCTCTCTCTAGGCGAGAGAGAGAGAGCGAGAAACAAATGACTCAACATGCTAGATGCATGGTCCTCTCTCTCCAGCCTGGTGGTTATCTGATCTGTTTCTCGTGCCACCCAGTTGTACATCTTACTGTGCATGCTAGAGCTCAGAGGACCATCTCCAAGACTTCTAGCAAGTTCTAGAACGCACAATGTCATAACAGTAGAGGCTATACAAATAACCATCTCCAAATAATATCTACTGTGCAAATAAAAACTCATGCAATTAATTAAGGTAATGGTGGCACTTAAGACAATATGAACAACATGCACAATCTAAAATATACACAAACCTGCAAGATAACAGTACCATCACAATACAGTTACACTTGTAGGAAAGTAGCAACAAGTACTATTAGTAACTAAGCATCGTTTAGCAGCACTAACACCCCAACTGTAGACCCCACAACTCACACTTCTTAGATCCATGCAATCTTCTAATTAACACAATCCACTTGGTCACCAGCCAAAACTCACGTCTCTTCTTCTGACAAATAGGACACTCTGACCTGGGGTGGAGGGGTCAGAGTCCAAATGTCCATTTGGGACGCTGATTGGGAAAACCAAGAGGTTAATGAAACGGCAATGGAAATAAAAATCAGAAAGATGAGATATGGAAATCAGAATCAACGCAGTTCTGGGAGGGAGTGGGAACTCTCTGTTACAGCCTTGGGAGGGAGTAGGATCAATGTTACAGACAGGTAGTAGGTGTAATATGGTCCTGGTCAACATTAGTGCACTATATAGGGTGCCATTTGGGACATAGTAAAGTCTATATTTCTTCAGAAAGACGTTGAAAGGATCATCTATTTCCTGATGTAGTCATCGCAGTACGGTGTAAACATGCAGGGATGATTCATTCACTAGACTGCCGTAGAACACTTCACAGTCTACTCCCTGTTACATGCGTGAGGATTCTCCATGGAAGATTTTCTTGCAGTATGGACATTCCCGATTTCCCTTTAATCTCCAGCATTTTTTTAGACAGACTTTACAGAAAAGTGGCCACAGGTCAGTCTGACACCGTCCTGAAGTCACCATAGCACAAGAGTACAGTGTGTTTTGAATAAGATTCTGCACCACCCATTCTCTTCCAGTCACGATCTCTCCTCTGTAATAGCGGGTTAGACGCATGTACTTTAACTTTAAAAAATACAGCGTGTTCTCCTTCAGCTACACTTTGAACGCACTGTTTTTCAGTCCTGAAATGCTGTCAAATTTCTTTTAAAGTATAATAACTCAAATGATTCGGAGAACGGTATTTTGTGCAAATTATTTCAACTGCTAACGTTCTAAAATTGTCCTGCCGAAGTTCTCGAGCCAGATGTCTTACTTCCGCAAACAACTTCCACTTTCGGTATTATGGTGAACTACACACAAAATGTGTACTATCGCCACCAGCTGGAAAGGGGTAAAAAAAATATGACAAAATAAAAATAAATACCTTACGGGAAGAGGAAATTATCATTAATCCCCATACACTAAAAACAAATGTTTACACATATACATTCCCACTCCTTCAGTCCTTAATAGCTGTTAATTAATCTATTAATGTCAAGATAGTTATATTTCTCCATTTCTATTTTAGATTTCAAATTATAAAATAGTAACAAAAAATATGTTTATTGACCTACTGATGAAATGTTACTGTAAACGGATAGCTATCTGCTATATCCTAGCTCCCTAGTTAACCATTAGTAATCTGAGCATCGTAGACTATATCATTTCTGAAGAGTTGTCATTTCAGAATGAGGGGTGCTGTATCTCTGCTGGTGTTGCTACTCTGTTGAGGGCGTGAGCTCAGGAAAGGAGGAGTGGTCAGAGAACGGCATCATTCAACAGAGTGACAGTGAAGAGGTAGAGAACAGGGTGAGTTCTGTATACTCCCCTTGTCTTAAGGGTAAAAAATGACCTGCCTTCACTAAACCCCTAAAATAAAGCAGCTTAATTGAATGTTTAACCCCAAATCTATTTTGCATGAAGAAACAACCTGTCATTCATCACAAACCTTGTGAATATCTGTGTTTTCCCTCGTCACAATGCAGAAAGACTGCATTTAATCAGTGGATACCACTCATTTTTATTACAACACACCTGTCATAATTGTTTTATTTTCTAAAGTAGAGGTTTATTATTATTATTATTATTGCTAAAGGTACCACGTAGGTGTAAACATAACTTTTTTAGTAAGAGATAGCACTTGTATGGCCTAACAAAGTAGCAGAAATGTGCAGAAAGTAGTTTTGAATGCATTTTATTAAAGGGAAACAATAACAGTCTTGAACATTTTTGGCAACAACGTGCTATATTCTTATCTACTGTAAAATGAGGAATTCAACTACAAAATACTATTCTTCTCCCATTTTTTTAACCATTACCCCGACCACAAGGTGTATAAACAACAACAATAAATAAGAAAAAAATAAGATAATAGATACAAAACAAAAACGTGAAGAAAATAAATCAATCAACTCTAATTAGCACATGTAGGACAGTATGCAAGTGTGTGTGCACAGACTTTGCAGATGTATTTCTCACATGTGCAGCACATAGTATTTGTTTTACAGTCCTTCTTTGGGGGGCAGAATTGGCATCTCCTCCTCTTGCCTGCCCCAGCAGCAGCCTCGGGTGGATCAGGACAAGATTCAGCCCCCTGAACAGATTTCACAAGCGCTGCAGAGGTTGATGTGCGGATGAGGCGCTCACTTCTTTGAATGTGTGGGATTACACGTGACTTTACCAGCTGCTCCGGGAACACCCTCCTCTTGTTCCGCGTATCAGGCATCCAGGTAGGGTTGATCTTGTTTCATATCATACCTTGTTCAGGTTGTCCACGCCTCCTTTGATGTGGTTGTAGTCCAGGATGATGGCTGGCTTCCTGTCCTCACGATCACTGATCTCAGCCGTTTTGTGCAGTGTGCTCAGGAGGACCACATTCTTGTTCCTCTTTGGCAGGTAAGAAACTAGAGTGGGGGTGAAGGCAAACTTTGATGAGAAGGCCTCTCCCCCCCTTGTTGCGAGGAGTGCAGGGGGGAGCTCAGGCTTGTTCTTTCTAACTGTGCCAACCATGGTGATCTTCCTCTTCAGGAGCTGCTGGCTGAGTTCATAAGAGGTGAAGAAATTGTCACACGTGACATTGTGCCCCCTCAGTCCATCTGTCACATCAAGCACAACCGGCATCCCCTGGTTCTTCTCCGGGCCTCCACCGGTCGGCTTCCCTGTGTAGACTTGCATCTTCCAAGCGCAGCTGGATTGTGCATCACAGGCCACCCATATCTTGATGTCATACTTTGCTTGCTGGACATATACTGCCGGAAAGGACAGCAACCTTTTGACAAAAGAGATTACTATCCGTATTTAGAATCAGTGTCACAGAAAACGATCACATAAATCAATGATATTACAGCAATACATAATACAATTAACAGAGAAAATCACTTACATTACAGATATGAAAATAAAAACGTACCTCTGAATGGAACCAGGTGCTCATCCACTGTTACTTCAGGCTCAGGGTTGTAGAAGTATGGCAGACGCTCCACCCACTTCTCCCAGACCTCTCTTATGGCCGCCAGTTTATCTCTCACACGTCTTGAATGTCTTGACTCACGTTTATCAAATCGTAGCATTCTTGAGAAAGTGTGAAAGACTTTCAGTGGCATAATGGCACGGAAAATCACCCTTCCACTCTCTGCATCCCAGAGACTACACATAGCCTCGCCTCGGGACCTATACACACCTGCTAAGAATAGCAGCCCTATGTAGGCACGCAGGTCAATCTCATTCATCCTTTTCCAGTTGTCTCCAAATTTACGGAAACCCTCCAAATTTGTCATTTCCGGGATGATTTTTTCGATGGCTGGTGTGATGAACATGTAGAATGTTGAGGCGATGTCCTGGGCAACTGCATGTCTTGTGGGCCCTGGGGTCATCTTTATGACATTTTGTGCTGCCATCCTGCCCTGGGTGTCATACGGTGGGTGACAAGGACCATGTTATTTTGTTGTTCTTTGACAAAAATGTCTCTCTTTCAGCTTGGGGGATTTCTTCTTCATCTGAAGATGATGCATCGTGCTCTGGGTTGTATTCTTCTTTAGATACCTCATTCTCTTCTAAATCATTGTTCTCTTGTTCCTCCTGGACATCTGAAAAAATCTGATCTACGACCTGTTGGGCACTGAAACGTGGACTCATGGCTTCAGCAAAGAGAGAACTGGGGGGGGGACTGTCATCTGCCTTTATAGCCTCTGACTGCAATCCCCATTAGTAAACAATGCTTCAATAAATGTTTATTTTGTCTGAAATGTTGTTTATTTTGTCTGTAATGTTGTTTATTTTGTCTGTGAACTAGAGTCATGGGTGGGGTCATGGAGGGGTCATGGAGGGGTCGTGGAGGGGAGATGCTGCNACTGTATATATATATATATACTGTATATATATACTTTTTTTTTTTTCTTTTTTTTTAGGGAAAAAAAGGAAACAAATCTATGGTATTGCATCACTTGTCAGCTGTCGTCAAAATGGATTCCCCATCAGTTCAGCATGAATATCCCTCTGATAATCTTTGGTCACCGCATCAATCTTGATAATCGCAAGCCACTGGCAGACAGTACAGCTTGTCTGTCGATAGCTCCTCTTATCATTTGTTTCACACTTGCACCCTGCTTACTTACTAAAAAGGAACAAAAAGTCCTTGTTCTAATTCTGACTAAAACCACACACATCAGATTTATAAATGTATGATTCTAATAAATTCCATACAATCATACAATGACAGGGTAGAATTCTGTTAGTTATAGTTCTACGTTAAATGTATACATCATTTAGTCATTATTCATAAAATTCATAACATATGTTCTGAAGTAATTAATGCCATTATTCAGGTTTGTGGGCACGACCCCTCTACTAGGCGGGCTTCTGTATGAATGACAGACTTTATGGTTCATGATGAATACACAGGGAGTCAAAACTTCCAGATTCTACCAGTGAAATGTGTTTTAGTTCTTGCATGCGGTGTGGATAATTGTGATGTTTATGATGAAAACGTAATGTTATTAATATAGTAATGACTATATGCCGTGGCAGAGCCAGAGTGAAATTCCCCTTTAAGGTTAGAGTTAGGGGAAGGGTTAGCTAACATGCTAAGTAGTTGCGAAGTAGCTACAAAGCAGTAAGTAGTTGAAACGCGAATTAGCTAAAATGCTAAAGTTATCCTGTGATGAGACTCAAACTCGCAACCGCTAGAAGTTTGTGTTATATTCCCACCCCGACCAACCACCCTACTTTCGTTTTTGCCTTAAGTAACCCTCTGTCTTACGTAACCATACCAAACGTAACATATCATACTAATTTGAATGTCCCAGATTTACATTTACTATGATACATATAGTCTATGGGACCAGTTTGCGTCATATGGTCTCACGTCATGTGGTGGGAAACATTCTCACAGCGTGTTTTTTAGGAGAGAAAGGGAGGATGCTTCAAAACAGTGGGTATATCCCAAATTACACCCTATTACATACTTAGCCCTATGGGCCCTGGTCAAAAGAAAGGGCACTAGAGAAAAGGGTGACATTTGGCACGCAGACAGGGTATGTGAGCATTGTAGGCCAATACCTTAGCCCAGATGCCCAGGATTTTGTGGCACATACAGGTCAGTAGTTATTATAGAGTGGTTTCTGTCAACCTATTTTTCACACCTCGTTGATTTATGATTGATGAACACCACACCCCTTGTTGAGTGGCTAGGACTTTAATACCAGACTATTTGCATTGCCCCTCTCCCCCCTTCTACGCTGCTGCTACTCTCTGTTATTATCTATGCATAGTCACTTTAATAACTCTACCTACATGTACATATTACCTCAATTACCTCGACACCGGTGCCCCCACACATTGACTCTGTACCGGTACCCCCTGTATATATCCTCGCTATTGTTATTTACTGCTGTTTAATTTTTTTGTTATTCTTATCTCTTACCTTTTTTTTGTATTTTCTTAAAACTGCATTGTTGGTTAAGGGCTCGTAAGTAAGCATTTCACTGTAAGGTCTACACATGTTCTATTCGGCACATGTGACAAATAACATTTGATTTGAGTGTCCGGGGCATTACCACATTGTTGTATGTAAACATCACACCCATCGTTCTGAGTGGCTAGGATTTTAATTTCACACCCAGTGAGTGGCCAGGGCATATCACATTGTTGTATGTAAACATCACACCCATCGTTCTGAGTGGCTAGGATTTTAATTTCACACCCAGTGAGTGGCCAGGGAATATCACATTGTTGTATGTAAACATCACACCCCACTGTTCTGATTACAGTATTGTGGATGTGACGAGGGGTCCTAGTGTCTGTTGGTAGATATGTCGCCCCTGTATTGGTGGGGAGGCCGGCTGATGTGGGCTCCAGGTCTGGGCAACATCAGGGTTGCGTCTGGGCATGAAGCCTATACCATTTCCCTTAACCAGTCAAATTAGGGGGGTTGTGAAAGGTGTTGGTGGGGTGACAGAGACTGTTGTGTTGATCAAGGGGCTATTGTATTGGGGTCTATGGTTAAACAGTGGGCGTTTATGCGATGGGTTAGTTAGGATGGGGCGTCCATGTCTGGGCATGACATCTACAGTATAACCAGTGAGAATGCTTGAAGTTGTGATGGGGTACTCAATATATGCATTTCCACATGCAGTGTGTCTGTGGGCATTTTTTTACATTTTGTCATTAAGCAGAAGCTTCTTATCCAGAGCAATTAGGATTGAGTGCCTTCCTCAATGGCACACCGACTCAGGGATCGAACCAGCGACCTTTCGGTTACTGGCCCAATGCCGCCCCTAGATTGGTGGGGGGTGAAGGCTGCTGATGTGGGTCTGGACAATTCAACTCTAAAAATGCTTAAAATAAATGTTTTATAGTTTTTTACAATCACTTTGGCGCTAATTTCAGAACCTTGATGTCATTTTTCTAAACTCTACACACAAAACTCACAACCGATGATCAAAATGCACATTTTTTAAAACCAACACTTTTTCCAATTGCTTGGATACAATACACATAAAGGTAAAATAATTTGTTCATTGAACTAAAATCACCTGTTCAAAATGACACAACTTAACATGTCACGATCGTCTGTAGAATTAACGGACCAAGTACGTAGTTCCACATGTTTATTCAGATGAAACTCACAAAAACATGAAAACAGCAAACGAAACGTGCAGCAAATGGCGCGCTCACAGGCAACTAACCAAAAACAAGATCCCACAAAAACCCAGTGGGAAAAGGCTGCCTAAATATGATCCCCAATCAGAGACAACGATAGACAGCTGCCTCTGATTGGGAACCATACCAGGCCAACATAGAAATACAAAAACTAGAGTATCCACCCTAGTCACACCCCGACCTAACCAAATTAGAGAATAAAAGGCTCTCTAAGGTCAGGGCGTGACATAACGTCAAAGTATTACCATTTCAAAATGCAATTCACACATTACATCTGAGATGACTGCCTGTTCATTTCATTACAATGATCTAACTATCAATTGATACAACTCCTCAAAATGATATGTAACTGTTGCATTACTCTTAATGCATAGTTTTATGGAAACTGACAAACAATATTCCATGTTTGATCATGAAAGTTTCAGGATAACGAGATCAATTGACACCAATTATCGTGGAACATGAACCAATTGGACTACATTATCTATGGATGTAATATTTAATCATCATTCTTTATCAGACACTGTTTCTATGGTCCCATGTACCATTTTTCCAGACCATGTTTTCAGATTTGACATTACTGTACACTCACCGGACACTTTATTAGGAACACCTATCTCCACAACAGCCTGAATTATTCACGGTGTTGTATGTTAAGAGATACCCTTCTGCACACCACTGTTTTAAACGGCTGTTATTTGAGCATTTGTGGCCTTTCTGTTAGCTTGAATGAGTCTGGATATTCTCCTCTGACCTCTCTCATTAACAAGGTGTTTTTGCCCACAGAACTGCCCCTCACTGAATGTGTTTTGTTTATCGCACCATTCTCTGTAAACTCTAGAGACTGTAGTGTGTAAAAATCCCAGGAGGGCAGCGTTAAACGGCCCGTTCTAATGTTTGTTCTAACAACAACTAAAGCTCTCTACTCTATATACTCTATATATTGAGTTGCAGGCAGCCACATGATTCGCTGTTCGAAGGAGCAGGCTATTTGCATTAACAAGCAGGTGTACCTAACAAAGCGGTTGGTGAGTGTATGTATGCAGGCCCTTGTAACTGCTTTTCCAATACTGCCAACTCGTTACTGTTGTTTGGTTTCACATTGTGGTAGGAGTATATAGTGAAATTAGTGGTATCCACCGACAACAACATAGCGATAACATGGAGCCGGCAGGTGATCCAGGTCACAATAGATGTCAAGCAGTGGGAGAAGGAAGACGAGGAAGACTTGGTGGTCAAAGGAATGGCAGGGGACAAACACCCCTTCTGAGAGGTGGTTGTGGGCCTCGTTTGAGAGGTGTGGGGGAACGTGGTAGAGGACAAGGCCACGGACCAAGACAGCGGCAGCAACAGCAAAGAGTGTCCAATGAGATCCAAGCAATAGTAGTAGACCATGTGGTAAATCATGGCATGACAATGACTGAGGCAGCTACAATGATTCAACCAAACCTCAGAAGATCAACTGTGGCCTCAATCATCAGAACTTTCCGCAATGAGAACCGGTAAGTCTTCAGCACTAAACGTTAGGCTACTCTCAATTGTCAAATGCATGCCAATGTGTACCACAGAGTAGGTGATGTGACTAAATGTGTTCTTACTGTAATTTTCCCTGCAGAATTGAGACTAGGCAGAGGCAAAATTCTGACTGACCAACAAGAGCGGGCTGTGGTCAATTTGGTTCGGGCCATAAATTATATTCGCCTTACAGAAATTTGGCAGCACATCTTGGACAATGACGACATGTTCTACAATGTGGAAGCCATAAGTTTGCCGACTATTGCACGCATGCTGAAAAGGCACCAGGTGTCTCTAAAACAGCTGTACCGTGTGCCTTCAGAAAGAAATGCAGACAGAGTGAAGCAACTGAGGACTGAGTATGTTCAGGTATGTTCAGTTTCAAGATGCCTGTTGTGAAACATTCCCCCCAAATTCTACATCGTTGTAATCAGTAATTCTCTTTCCAAAATGTATTTTTAGAGGGTAATGGAGCTCGATGCTGACGGAAACCATCACAAATTCCTCTTTTTGGATGAGGCAGGCTTCAACCTGGCCAAGACAAGGAGGAGAGGTCGGAATTTCATTGGCCAGCGGGCAACCATCCAAGTATCTGGACAACGTGGGGCCAACATTTTTATTTTTTATTTTATTTATTTCGCCTTTATTTAACCAGGTAGGCCAGTTGAGAACAAGTTCTCAATTATAACTGAGATCTGGCCAAGATAAAGCAAAGCAGTGTGACAAAAACAACAACACAGAGCTACACATAAACAAACGTTCAATCAATAACACAATAGAAAAATCTATGTACAGTGTGTGCAAATGTAGAAGAGTAGGGNTGTACATGCAATAGAACTATATAACAGGAATGAAAAGGATATTCACATAGACATGTTTGTTGATGTGTATATGCTACTATCACAGGAGGTTGGTGGCACCTTAATTGGGGAGGAAGGGCTCGTGGTAATGGCTAGAGCAGAATGGTATCAAATACAAACACATGGTTTGATTATTATGAGCCATCCTCCCCTCAGCAGCCTCCACTGATGTACAGTGCATTCAGACCCCTTGACTTTTGCCAGCATTTTGTTACGTTACAGCCWTATTCTAATATTGATTAAACCAGTTTTTTTTTTAATCATAAATCTACACACAATACCCAATGACAAAGCATAAACACGTTTTTAGACAATTTTGCAAATTTATAAAAAATAAAACTGAAATATTAAATTTACATAGGTATTCAGACCCTTTACTCAGTACTTTCTTAAAGCACCTTCGGCAGCGTTTACAGCCTCGATTCTTCTTGGGCGGCTAAACTCCAAGCAGGCTGTCATGTGTCTTTTACTGAGGAGTGGCTTCCGTCTGGCCACTCTACCATAAAGGACTGATTGGTGGAGTGCTGCAGAGAGGGTTGTCCTACTGGAAGTTTCCCCCATCTCCACAGAGGAACTCTGGAYSTCTMTCAGAGTGACCATCAGGTTCTCGATCACCTCCCTGACAAAGGCCCTTCTCCCCAGATTGCTGTTTGGCCTGGCTGCCAGCTCTAGGAAGTCTTGGTGGTTCCAAACTTCTTCCATTTAAGAATGATGGAGGCCACTGTGTTCTTGGTGACCTTCAATGCTGCAGGAACATTTTGGTACCCTTCCCCAGATCTGTGCCTCGACACAATCTTGTCTCGGAGCTCTACGGACAATTCCTTCCACCTCAGCATGAGCCTGAAGCACAGACGGACAAACTCGTGTTTCTAAAAATGAATTCAAAAGGGCAACTAATAAGACATTTTTCGTTAATTTGTGTATTTTAACTTCTAAGTAAGTCACAGGCCTATATTGCCTTAATTTTATTTAATATAATGATTTAATACAAAGGAATGTTGTTTAAATGCCTGAGGGCTTTAATGTCCTACCTGCCTTATTGTGTCGCACTCTCAAATCCTTCACAATGTAATCCTTTGTAGCTCTAGACTTAAACAAATTGAAATAAAATAGGCCTTAATAATCATTTCATTTCCTTGTAAGAACCTCCCCTGTCTGGCTCCTGACCTATTTAGAGTGTGTATATATGCTGTATAATGTTTACATGTAGTCCTATTTTGAAATTATGTTCGCCCCCCTTTTTAACATTTCACCTTTTCATGTTTATTCAAAATACTTTTCATTGGTTTTCACACTTAAAAACAAAATTGGTAGGCCCGGTAGTTCACAGAAATAGATGGTGTTGGTTATAATTGTGTTTTTAAATGAATGGAGCGAATGTTGGAAGCAGCAGTGTTTTTTCCTGTTGAAGAGTGGTAGGAACACACATGCAGCGCCCAGTGTGCTCCGCCGCTCCGTGAGCCGATGAGCAGGATTTCCAACCGCTCAAAATTCTTGTTGTTAAACCAATTTCCTAATATCACTGACATCTGACAATTTTATTTTTCTCTACCAAGGTTAAGATATTAAAACAGGACCCCGGATAACCACCAAGAGGAACATCCCCTATCCTCACAGAAAGAGGCCAATCTCCAACTCCCTCAAAACTGTCTTCCAGCAAGCTTCCAAACCAAGAACCAACTGTTGCCTGCTAGTATATACAGTGCAATTCGGAAAAGTTCAAACCCCTTGACTTTTGCCAGCATTTTGTTTACGTTACAGCCTTATTCTAAATGATGTAAACCAGTTTTTTTAATCATTAATCTACACACAATACTCCATAAGCATAAAGCAAAAATTTAACATTTAAAAAAAAAAAACATTTACATAGTAATTCAGACCCTTTACTTCAGTACATTTGGCAGATACAGCCTCGATCCTTCTTGGGGTATTACAAGCAGCAAGGACGACCCCGGCCAGAGGGACAGCCCGAGGACAAGGGCGTGCCGGGTCTGGCAGCGAAGATGGAAATCACGGATGATGTTGGGTCCGAATATCCTCCACCCGGACGCACCACCACTCCTCTGGCCATACCTCTCCCAGTCCACTAAGCGTTCTTGGAGCCGGACCCCCACGACGTTTGGGAAGTCCCAGTAAGGGAGTCTGACGGACCATTCCCTCGGATCATTCCAGGGGCAGGGGAGGGTGTTGTGGGGAACAGCATCAGCCAGGGGAGCAGGAACCACCTGCCCTGAAGAAAGGAAAGAACATGGAAAACGAAGGTTGAGATACCGGTAGTTCACATGGGGAAAGTTGCCTAGAGGCCAGCATTCCCGGACTGTGCCTCTTCATCTGTTTGATGTTGAGACTGGTGGTTTTTGCAGGTAATATTTAATGAAAGCTGCAGTTGAAGGACTTGTTGAGGCGTCTGTTCTTTCTCAAAACTAATAAATGACTTGTCTCTTGCTCAGTTGTGCACCGGAGCTCCCACTCTCTTTTTCGTACTCCTGGTTAGGAAAGGACGTTTGCCACTTGTTCTGTGTGACAGGGGAGTTAGTTACAATACGCGGCTGTAGAAGGATCTTTCAGCTGTCTTGGCATTGCATACATGGGCAATAGCCTTCATTTCTCAGATAAAGAATAGACTGACGAGTTTCAGAAGAAGGTCTTTGTTCTGGCCATTTTGAGCCTGTAATTGAACCACAAATGCTGATGCTCCAGATAACTCAACTAGTCTAAAGAAGGCCAGTTGTTTTGCTTCTTAATTAATCAGAACAACCGTTTTCAGCTGTGCTAACATAACCACCACGGACGCACCACAAAAGCCTAGGGGAGGGCTGGGTGGGCATCTGACCACGGTGGTGGCTCAGGCTCTGGGCGAGGTCCCCACCCCACCATAGTCAATCCCAGCTTCCGTATTCCCCTCTGAATGACCACCCTCCTATTCCACCCACTTAATTTAAAGGGTAACGTCGAGATACGGGGCAGCACCGGGACAAGGGGCAGCACCGGAATAAGGTAGCTCAGGACAGAGAGGTAGCTCAGGACAGAGAGGTAGGTCAGGATAGAGAGGAAGCTCAGGATAGAGGGGCAACTCCGGACTGAAGGGCAGCTCCGGAGAGAGAGAGACAGCTCTGGAATGAGGGGCAGTTTTGGATTAATGGCAGCTCTGGGCTGAGGGGCTGCTCATGGCTGGCTGCAGGCTCTAGAACGCTCATGGCTGGCTGACGGCTCAGGACGCTCATGGCTGGCTGACGGCTCAGGACGCTCATGGCTGGCTGACGGCTCAGGACGTCATGGCTGGCTGACGGCTCAGGACGCTCATGGCTGGCTGACGTCAGGACGCTCATGGCTGGCTGACGGCTCAGGACGCTCTATGGCTGGCTGACGGCTCAGGACGCTCATGGCTGGCTGACGGCTCTGGACGCTCATGGCTGGCTGACGGCTCTGGACGCTCATGGCTGGCTGACGGCTCTGGACGCTCATGGCTGGCTGACGGCTCTGGACGCTCATGGCTGGCTGACGGCTCTGGACGCTCATGGCTGGCTAACGGCTCTGGACGCTCATGGCTGGCTGACGGCTCTGGAGCTCATGGCTGGCTGGCGGCTCAGGACGCTCATGGCTGGCTGACGGCTCTGGACGCTCATGGCTGGCTGGCGGCTCTGGACGCTCATGCCTGGCTGACGGCTCTGGATGCTCATGGCTCGCTGGCGGCTCTGGACGCTCATGGCTCACTGGCGGCTCTGGCAGATCCTGTCTGGTTGGCGGCTCTGGAGATCTGTCTGGTTGGCGGCTCTGGCAGATCCTGTCTGTTGGCGGCTCTGGCAGATCTGTCTGGTTGGCGGCTCTGGCAGATCCTGTCTGGTTGGCGGCTCGGCAGATCCTGTCTGGTTGGCGGCTCCCCTGACTGACGAACGGCTCTGACGGCTCGGGACAGACGGGCGGCCTAATGGCTCGGGACAGACGGATGGCTCAGATGGCGCTGGGTAGACGGATGGCTCAGATGGCACTGGGTAGACGGATGGCTCAGATGGCGCTGTGTAGACGGATGGCTCAGATGGCACTGGGCAGACGGATGGCTCTGGCCGAATGAGGCGCACTGTAGGCCTGGTGCGTGGTGCCGGAACTGGAGCACCTGGCTAAGGACACGCACCTTCAGGCTAGTGCGGGGAACAACAACAGGGCACACTGGACTCTCAAGGCGATACTAGGCTGGTGCGTGTACCGGCAATGGTGGTACCAGGCTGAGGGCACACACATCAGGCGAGTACGGGGAGAAGGAACAGTGCGTACAGGCTCTGGAGACGCACAGGAGGCTTGATGCGTGGTGCCGGAACTGGAGGCACTGGCCTGGAGACACGCACCACAGGGAGAGTGCGTGGAGGAGGAACAGGGCTCTGGAAACGCACTGGAAGCCTGGTGCGTGGTGTAGGCACTGGTGGTACTGGGGCTGGGGCGGGGAGGTGGCGCCGGAAATACCGGAGACCGTGCAGGGTACTGGCTCCTTGAGCACCGAGCCTGCCCAACCTTACCTGGTTGAATGCTCCCCGTCGCCCGACAGTGCGGGGAGGTGGAATAACCCGCACCGGGCTATGTAGGCGAACCGGGGACACCATGCGTAAGGCTGTGCCATGTATGCCGGCCCGAGGAGACGCACTGGAGACCAGACGCGTTGAGCCGGCTTCATGACACCTGGCTCAATGCCCAATCTAGCCCTACCAGTGCTGGGAGGTGGAATAACCCGCACCGGGCGATGAACACGTACAGGAGACACCGTGCGCTTACTGCGTAACACGGTGTCTGCCCGTACTCCCGCTCTCCACGGTTAGCCTGAGAAGTGGGCGCAGGTCTCCTACCTGCCCTCGGCCCATTACCTATTAGCCCCCCCAAGAAATTTTGGGTTTCTTCACGGGCTTCCGTGCTAGCCGCGTACCTTCATATCTCCGGTTCCTTTCTCCGGTTGCTCTGCTCTCACAGGCAACTAACCAAAAACAAGATCCCACAAAAACCCAGTGGGAAAAAGGCTGCCTAAATATGATCCCCAATCAGAGACAAACGATAGACAGCTGCCTCTGATTGGGAACCATACCAGGCCAACATAGAAATCAAAAACTAGAGTATCCACCCTAGTCACACCCCGACCTAACCAAATTAGAGAATAAAAGGCTCTCTAAGGTCAGGGCGTGACATAACATCAAAGTATTACCATTTCAAATGCAATTCACACATTACATCTGAGATGACTGCTGTTCATTTCATTACAATGATCTAACTATCAATTGATACAACTCCTCAAAATGATATGTAACTGTTGCATACTCTTAATGCATAAAAAAAACATGAATGAAACCACCACACACCCAGACACACACACACACACACAGACACACGCACACATACGCAAACTGGGGTAAAAATGTGGGGGTGAAATGTTTTTCATTCATGTTTTGTATTATGTTTTAATCTCCAAATCTCTGTTGGAATCCAGTCTGTCTGCTGGAGATTTCATCAGAATCTCTCTGGTGTGTGGTGTGTGTGTGTGTGTGTGTGTGTGTGTGTGTGTTGTGTGTGTGTGTGTGTGTGTGTGTGGTGTGTGTGTGTGTGTGTGTGTGTGTGGTGTGTGTGTGTGTGTGTGGTGTGGTGTGTGTGGTTTTCATTCATGTTTGTATTATGTTTTAATCTCCAAATCTCTGTTTGAATCCAGTCCAGTTATTTGCGTGACAATCACCATCTGACAAAATGTCATGATAAAATTTGATTTGATTTGACTGCCACAGCCCAGACACCACACAACACACACACACACCACACAAACCATTTCACCCCCACATTTATTTTATTTAACCTTTGTTACTAGGCAAATCAGTTAAGAACAAATTCTTATTTACAATGTCGGCCTACCCGGCCAAACCCTAACCTGGACGATGCTGGGCCAATTATGCGCCGCGCTATGGGAGTCCCAATCACAGCCGGTTGTGATACAGCCTGGAATCAAAACCAGGTTCTGTAGTGATGCCTCTAGCACTGAGATGCAGTGCCTAAGACCACTGTGCCACTCGGAAGCCAACGAGAGCCCCGTAATCATAACAGCCATAGTTCAACTAAAGAAAATGCTTAGTTGTAATGTCTTGTGATTTATGAGAGGGAGGAAGTTCACACCAGGATGTAAATATCACAACCACTGTTCTGAGTGGGTTTCATATGTAGGTACATCATTGTAAATAAGAATTTGTTCTTAACTGACTTTCCTAGTTAAATAAAGGTTAAATTAAATAAAAATTAAATAAAAGATATTTAGAGTTCAATCCCTGATAAATGTCCAAACCTCACAGCTGGAGAGCTTCCTGACTTATGGAGTGATAATGGCTTGTTTGTGTGACACCTCTTCTTCAGGAAGCTTTGTTGTGACTTTAACTAGGCTAGTACTAACAGAGAGATAAGACATGAGTTACAGCAGGTGGGGCCTACAGTATATACTGTACATACCAGTACCAGTCAAAAGTTTGGACACACCTACTCCATTCAATGGTTTTTCTTTATTTGTACTATTTTCTACATTGTAGAATAATAGTGAAGACATTAAAACTATGAAATAACACATATGGAATCATACAGTAACCAAAAAGTGTTAAACAAATCAAAATATTTGTTTATATTTGAGATCTTCAAAGTAGCCACCCTTTGCCTTGATGACAGCTTTGCACACTCTTGGCATTCTCTCAACCAGCTTCATGAGGTAGTCACCTGGAATGCATTTAAATTAAAAGGTGTGGAATTTCTTTCTTAATGCGTTTGAGCCAATCAGCTGTATTGTGACAAAGTAGGGGTGGTATACAGAAGATAGCCCTATTTGGTAAAAGATC
>NW_019943749.1:38405-41109 GCF_002910315.2 Salvelinus sp. IW2-2015 | reverse complement strand
TGGCGTAGGATTTATGCTCTGACATGTCACTGTCAACTATGGAACCTTATATAGACAGGGTGTGTGCCTTTCCCCAAATCATGTCCAATCAATTGAATTTACCACAGGTGACTCCAATCAAGTTATAGAAACATCTCAAGGATGATCAATGGAAACAGCATGCACCAGAGCTCAATTCAGGTCTCATAGCAAAGGGTCTGAATAATTGGTAGTGTGTAGACTTGATGTAGAATATAATAGTAACATAACCAAAATATGAAAAAGTCAAGGGGTCTGAATACTTTCCGAATGCACTGTATATAAACATCGCTCTCTAGGCGGGCAGTGCAGTTGTGGATGAGAGAGACTAATTACTCAACAGGCTAGATGTATGGTCCTCTCTCTCCAGCCTGGTGAGGATCATAGTTTTTATTGAACCTTTATTTAACTGGCAAGTCGGTTAAGAACAAATCTTATTTACAATGACGGCGTAGGAACAGTGGGTTAACTGCCTTGTTCAGGGAAGAACGACAGAGTTTTACCTTGTCAGCTTGGGGATTCGATTCTAGCAACCTTTCAGTTACTATCCCAACACTCTAACCACTAGGCTGACCTGCCGCCCCATTTGATCTATGAATGGTGCCAACCAGCCATTATTGTGAGCCGTCCTCCCCCTCAGCAGCCTCCACTGACGTAGAAAAACATCGCTCTCTGGTGGTTTATCTGATCTGTGTCTTCGTGCCACCCAGTTGTACATTTACTGTGCATGCTAGAGCTCAGAGGACCAAATCTCCAAGAACTTCTAGCAGGGTTCTAGAACCCACCATGTCATAACAGTAGAGCGTATACAAATAACATCTCCAAATAACAGCTACTGTGCAAATAAATACTCAGCAATTAACTTAAGGCTAATGCTGGCACTTTGTGCATTGTTTTTACTGTTGTCTACTTAAAAATATTTACACAAACCCTGGCAAGATAACAGTACATCACCAATTACAGTTACCATTGTAGGAAGTAGCAACAAGTACTATTAAGTAACTAAGCATCGTCAGAACCAGCACTAACACCCACAGACTGTAGACCCCACAACTCACACTCTTATATTTACATTTACTTTAGTCATTTAGCAGAACGCTCTTTATTCCAGAGCGAACTTACAAATTGGTGCATGCAATCTTCCTAATTAACACAATTCAACTTGGTCACCAGCAAAAAACTCACGTTTTCAAGTTTCAAGGTTTATTTATATAGCCCTTCGTACATCACGCTAATATCTCGAAGTGCTGTACAAAACCCAGCCTTAAAACACGCCGTCCAAACAAGCAAGCAATGCAGGTGTAGAAGCACGGTGGTAGGAAAACTCCCTAGACAGGCCAAACCTAGAAGGAAACCTAGAGAGGAAAACCAGGCTATGAGGGGGTGGCGCATCCTCTTTCTGGCTGTTTGCCGGGTGAGATATAACAGAACTATTGCCAAGATGTTCAAAATGTCATAAGTGACAAGCATGGTCAAATAATAATCATAATAATTTTTCAGTTGCTTTTCATAGCCGATCATTAGAGTTGGAAAACCAGCAGGTCTGGGGACAGGTGCGGTTCCATAACCGCAGGCAGAACAGTTGAAACTGGAATACAGCAAGCCAGTGGACTGGGACAGCAAGGAAGCATCATGCCCGGTAGTCCTGACGTATGGTCCGGCTTCAAGGTCCTCCGAGAGAGAGAAAGAAAGAGAGAAGCGAAGAGAATTAGAGAGAGCCAAGATTTTCAAAATGTTCATTAAATGATAATGGTCCAAATAATAATTCAGGAATAAAATGTCAGTTTGGCTTTTCATAAGCCAGCATTAAGAAGTTTTGAAGCAGCAGGTCTGGAAACAGGTAGGGTTTCGCCATAATTTTTAAACCGGGGGGGGGGGCAGGCAGAAAGCGTTGAAACTGGAATAGTCCCTCTTCTTCTACAAAAATAGGACACTCTGACCTGGGGTGGAGGGGTCAGAGGTCCAAATGTCCATTTGGCACACTGATTTGGTGAAACCAAGAGGTTAATGAAAACGGCAAATGGAAAAAAAAATCGGAAAGTGAGATATGGAAATCAGAATCAACGCAGTTTGGGAGGAGTGGAAACTTCTCTGTTACAGGGACTTGGAGGGAGTGGGGACTCTTCTGTTACAGACTTGGAGGGAAGTGAAAAACTCTCTGTTACAGACGTTGGGAGGGGAGTGGAACTTCTCTTTACAGATTGGGAGGAGTGGGACTCCTCTGTTACAGACTTGGTGTAAGCAGAAGGAGGGTTCGCCAGTACTGCGGGCCTCCCAGAACGGGACTTTCTGTTACAGACTTGTGCGGGTTGAGGTGAGTGGAAACTCTCATGTACACGATCTTTGAGGTTTCGCGAGATGAGTAGCTCTCATGCTTTACAAAAGCGATTTTCTCTCTGTCTTCAGTCTCTGAGAGCGTGTTGGGAGGCAACGGTTTCATTAAACCTCTTAGGTTGCTTCAACCCAAATCTTAACATGTTGCGCTCCTAACAAGACAGGTATGGAGTACATGATTTGGGTAATACTCTATACCCCTCCCGAGCGCCCCATCGTTCAGAGTGTCCTATTTTGTCCATGAAGAAGTATGGACACACATTTATGCCTGAGCTATTCCATAAAAGATCAAGTCCATATTATGGCAAGAATAGCTCAAATAAGCAAAGAGAAATGACAGTCCATCATTAGT
>NW_019943749.1:7500-32190 GCF_002910315.2 Salvelinus sp. IW2-2015 | reverse complement strand
TAACACAAATCAACTTGCGTCAACCAGCCCCAATAACCTCAACCTTTCCACAAGTTTCCAAAGTGTTTATTTATATAGCCTTCGTACATCAGCTAATATCTCGAAGTGCTGTACAGAAACCCAGCCTAAAACCCCCAACAGCAAGCAATGCAGGTGTGTAGAAGCACAGTGGCTAGGAAAAACTCCCTAGAGAAAGGCCAAAACCTAGGAGAAACGTAGAGAGGCAACCAGGCTATGAGGGTGGCCAGTCCTCTTCTGGCTGTGCTGGGTGGAGATTATAACAGAAACTATGCCAAGATGTTCAAAAATGTTCATAAGTGACAAGCATGGTCAAATAATAATCATGAATAATTTTCCAGTTGGCTTTTCATAGCCGATCATTAGAGTTGAAACAGAGGTCTGGGACAGGTGGCGGTTCCATAACCGCAGGCAGAACAGTTGAAAACTGGAATAGCAGCAGGCCAGGTGGACTGGGGACAGAAGGAGTCATATGCTCTGTTCATCGACTCGGTAGTCCTGACGTATGGTCCTAGGCTCAGGATCTCCGAGAGAGAGAAAAAAAGAGAAGGAGAGAATTAGAGAGAGCCAAGAGTTTTCAAAATGTTCATAAATGATAATGGTCAAATAATATCAGGAATAAATGTCAGTTGGCTTTTCATAGCGATCATTAAGAGTTGAAAGCAGCAGGTCTGGACACAGTAGGTGTTTCCATAACCGCAGGCAGAACCGTTGAAACTGGAATAGTCCTCTTCTTCTGACAAATAGGACACTCTGACCTGGGGTGGGAGGGGTCAGAGTCCAAATGTCCATTTGGGCACACTGATTGGTGAAAACCAAGAGGTTAATGAAACGGCAAATGGAAAAAAAATCGAAAGATGAGATATGGAAATCAGAATCAACGCAGTTCTGGGAGGGAGTGGGAACTCTCTGTTACAGACTTGGGAGGAGTGGGGACTCTCTGTTACAGACTTGGGAGGGAGTGGAAACTCTCTGTTACAGACTTGGGAGGAGTGGAACTCTCTGTTACAGACTTGGGAGGGAGTGGGAACTCTCTGTTACAGACTTGGGAGGGAGTGGGACTTTCTGTTACAGACTTGGGAGGAGTGGAAACTCTCTGTTACAGACTTGGGAGGGAGTGGGAACTCTCTGTTACAGACTTGGGAGGGAGTAGGATCAATGTTACAGACAGGTAGTAGATGTAATATGGTCCTGGTCAACATTAGTGCACTATATAGGTGCCATTTGGGACATATAAAGTCTATATTTCTTCAGAAAGGCGTTGAAAGGATCATCTATTTCCTGATGTAGTCATCGCAGTACAGCGTAAACAATACAGCGATGATTCATTCACTAGACTGCCMTAGAACACTTCACAGTCTACTCCCTGTTACATGCGTGGAGGATTCTCCATGGAAGATTTTCTCTTGCAGACTGGACATTCCCGATTTCCCCGATTTCTCCAGTATTCCTTTAGACAGACTTTACAGAAGCAGTGGCCACAGGTCAGTCTGACACCCTCCTTGAAGTCACCATTGCACAGAATACAACGTAGACAGCAAATCATTCTGTGTTGAGGACTAGCTTGTGTAGATACGTCACTACCCATTTTCTCATCCAGTCACGATCTCTCCTCTGTAATAGAATGTGAGGTTAGACGCAGTACTTTCACTTTCTAAAAATACAGCGTGTTCTCTTCAGCTACACTTTGAACGTACTGTTTTTCACTCGTGAAATGCTGTCAAACTTTATTTTTAAGTATAATAACTTAAATGGTTAGGGAGACATGTATTTTTTGCTATTGATTTCAAAACGAACCTTCTAAAAATCTTTTCCCACAGCCAAGTCTCTCGAGCCAGATGTCTTACTTCCGCAAACAACTTCCTCTTTCGGTTTTATGGCGAATTACACACAAAAGGTGTACTGTCGCCACCAACTGGACAGGGGGTAAAAAAATATTACAAAATAAAAATAAATTCCCTACAGGGAAGGGGAATTTAACATGAATCCCCTAAAAACAATTTATTTTAGTATTTTCACCCCAATTTCGTGGTATCCAATTGGTAGTAGTTACTTGTCTCATCGCTGCAACTCCCGTACAGACTCGGGAGAGGCAAAGGTCGAGAGCTGTGCGTCCTCCGAAACACAACCAAGCCGCACTGCTTCTTGACACAATGCCCGCTTAACCCAGAAGCCAGCCGCACCAATGTGTCGGAGGAAACACCGTACACCTGGCGACCGTGTCAGCGTGGACTGCGCCCGGCCCACCACAGGAGTCACTTGCGCGCGATGAGACAAGGATATCCCTGCCGGCCAAACTCTTCCCTAACCCAGACGACGCTGGGCCAATTGTGCACCGCCCCATGGGCCTCCTGGTCACGGCCGGCTGCGACAGAGCCTGGACTCGAACCCAGAATCTCTAGTGACACAGTTAGCACTGCGATGCAGTGCCTTTGACCACTGCGCCAGTCAGGAGGCCCAAAACACATTTTTACATATATACATTCCCCCTCCTTCAGTCCTTCAAAACCTAAAATACCTTGTTCAGGCTCTGGGGCTTTATTCTCTAGAAATATTTGCTAATTTAAAAAATATATATATATCTGACAAACATCGCTCTAGCTCTGCCACCTTTCACCAGAAAGTGCGACATCGGCGGATGGGGTCGATAGAGATATCTGCTTTGGATGCGTCTCAATCTTAAAGTGACAGACTTTGATGGCGATTGTTATATTATGTTAATCTGATTGACTCACCGCAGCATCAATCGACTCTAGGGTGGGACCGCAAGAGACAGTACTCCATGAAGCTCTTCAGATGTAAAATATTTAAATCCCAGAAAGATCTTTCTTGACTTCCTTTCAATTTGTCCAGTTCCATTTATCACCATTGCTATAATGGATACAAAGTCCACTTTCTTCACATGCAGAATTTCTGTCCTGCTGTTGATACTCAGGCTGTGGTGTAGGTTACATTGTAGGACTACTGGTCTTCACTACCACTGGACCTTCAAAGCTATTCGATCTGTCTACCCACAGACAAACTCTTCTCCTTCCTGACATTTACCAAATAATTCATCCTTCGTGCATCGACCACTCCTCAAATTTCCTTTAATAGAGCAATGTCAACATCCTCCGAGACTCCAGATATGACTTGCTTGACAGGGGCCCTGCTCTGTAGCTCAAAGCGTGATACATTATATCCATCAACTCGATTGATATCCAACACACGTTTTTTTCTGATCCGCAAACACAAGAAATCAGAACTATCACACTTCTCGTGATCTTCACTGATTTTACTTTAGCCAAAACTTTCTCCATAACTGTAGATGTTTTGAACGGGTTCCACAAGGGCTGTAAACATTTTGGCTAATTGTTTTCCAAATTAAAACTTAAAATATATATATATTGCAAAAACTGAAAAAAATGCTTATGTCATTGTTCTCATTATTGCAAGATAATCCAAAAAACAACTTAATATTTCGATTTTCAGAAATAGGTGGGGTTAAATGTGGAATGCCTGTCATTGGCCAAATGCACAGCCAACACTTCCTGTCCCTTCAAAGTAGGAGTTCACCATTCAAACTTAATTGTATACTATGTCGTCTGTTAATAGCTATTAATTAATCTATTAATTCCAAGATAGTGATATTTTTCCCCTTCTACCTTACACTTTAAATTATAAGAGTGACAAAAACTATGTTTATTGACCTATTAATGAAATGTTACTGTAAATGGTTAAACTGATATATCCTAGCTCCCTAGTTAACCATTAGTAATCTGAGCATCGTAGACTATATAATTTCTGAAGAGTTGAGGGGTGCTGTATCTCTGCTGGTGTTGCTACTCTGTTGAGGGCATGAGCTCAGGAAAGGAGGAGTGGTCAGAGAACGGCATCATTCAACAGAGTGACCGTAAAGAGGTAGAGAACAGGGTGAGTTTCAGATGAAGAGCTAAATGACTGAGGCTACAGAGACGCCCCACAAATGACTGACCAGGCCACCACAAACACCTGTAGTACACTCCTCTCCCCACCCGCCACCTACTCACACACACCTACAATTTAGGGAAGATCTAAGCCCGTATTCACACTGTTTCAAAGTAGCATTGCTGATCTAGGATTACTGATCAGGGCCCCCTTTTCCATCAGAGGGTAAGACGGAGCCCTCACCATGTCACCACCCATCAATCACTCTCAGGCTAGGAGTTGTCTGGACAYGTCCTGGGTATCACGGATACTCACTCATACATATCCGTCTCTTCCATAAAACACACTCCTATCATAAACCATGGGGTAACATCAGAACTATATGTTTATATATTTGCCCAAGATCTGGCTATGACATACTACATCCAAGCAGGATCATAGATCTGTCACATTGAACAGACAATGTCTCCCCCTGCTGCCTGTCTGTGTGAACTGAACTGAGTCCTCTCCTGCTGCTGCTGTTATACCGTTCTAAAGGACTGGTTTCCCAGACACAGGTTAAACCTAGTCCAGGACTAAAAGTCATTCTTCACTGAAAGAGCTTTTTAGTCCAGGACTAGGCTTAATCTGTGTCCGGGACACCGACCTATTGAGAACAACAAAACGTTAAGATTTAAATATGGAAATCCCATTTGGCTCAGTTGGTAAAGCTTGGCACTTGTAACGCGTGTTTGTGTTTCGAATCCCAGAGGACCAGCATAAAAAAAGTTTAAAAAAATTATGCATTCACTACTGTAAGTCTCTCTGGATGAGGATGTCTGATAAATGACTGAAAAGTAATGTCAGACACGAACACAGATTTAAAATGTAATTTTATGTATAAAATGAAAACTGACTTAATACATGAGAAAAGCTGTAAAACATGACCATGGTATAAAACACTGCAGCAATTACTCAACTTACATGACATATAATTACACTAGAATGGAGAAGCACACTTCACAGACAGGAAGACCATTACTGATAGAGAAGAAATCTCAAAGCGCTTAAAAGGCTAAATAACAAAACAGCAAATGTAATTTAAAAAACAGAAGGATGAATTCAGGAAGTGAGAGGGAGTCAGTTCTTTGGAGAGGAAGTGGGAGAGAGAGGGGGAGTGTGAGAGAGGGAGAGTGTGATCTCAGTCACAGACAGGCTGAGTCAAAGGTAGTGTTGCATCAACTAATGGTTGCATGTCATTGACTGACAGATTGCTGTATCATACGTGGTTAGCGGACACTTAACTAGAAGATTAACTGAACAACAGTAACATTTCCCTAGACAAACTAGTCAAAAGGCCAACGAGGATATCTGTGCTCAGTACACCTGGCATTCAAAATGGAAACCCCCCCCGATATATTCCAAATCTGTCCCATTAAGTCGATGTTGAATGAGATTCAGCAACAGGCACAAACACTGAAAAACAGCAAACAGAACTAAACCTGCAGTTCTCATYTCTATTATCAGACAAGGGTTTACTGATATTAAGAGACATTAAAATTAACAAACTGATTCATTTCAATTAATGCATTTGAAATTGGTAAACAATGTTCCCATAGCAATCGTTTGTGTCAATTGCTTTTTAGCCTGTAGTTTAGTTTTAACACGAAACCCGACTTGTGTAATTATCAGCTCCAACTGTACTATAGTGTTACAGAGGCCTTCACTGGCATAACCCTGACATAGTCCCCACTGAGGAACGGGAAAATTCTCTCAGTGAAACTCAATGAAAATATTTGAGGGTTTTTGAAGAAACACCCAATACGTTGGTTATTGACAGGATCAGAAAGTGACACGGTTTCTTTGTCCCAGTCCAGCTGCACTCGGATCCTCTGGGGTTTCACTTTAAAGGGTTCAAGACAGTAACATGCATTCGGTGACACTTGGTCAATATAGTCACTCCCTTCTCTTGAGAGTACATACCAMACTCCACTAATATGCCACCGAGACGTCTCCTTCCTATCGCAAGACTCGATGGCTACACCTACTGCCCACTCTTTGCTGTCCCCAACCTCTACGTCCCAGCTGTGTYTCCCCGAGCTGAAGCCCTCTGAGCCCAGGACAGCATAGCGGTGTTTAAACCTCTCTGGGTTGTCAGGAAGCTGCTGTTGGTCYTCACTGAGTCTGCATGTGAAGCTGGTCAGGTCGCCAGACAGGYTGAGATCTGGGTGAGCAGTGTTGGGGTCCAGAATCACAGGAGCTGAGAGGAGAGAGAACACACATTATTTTAAAGTGGGAACTCGTAGTAGTACGAGCAGGTCATTTTTATACAAAACGGATGACCTTTGTCCCCCTTCAGGATTGCGTGCCGTGATTTACACATATTGAATAAGTGTGATATTGTTTATTTGTTTTATTATCTTGTACATTTTATTCTATACAATTGTAAAGCGTCTTTTGGTCCTTGAAAAGCTCTATATATGTCCTATGTATGCATGTATTATTATTATTATAATCATAAAATACTACTCACTATACTCAACAATTTCCTGCATGTTCTCCCAGACTCTGAACTGCAGGTTGCCAAGGTGTCTGGCCACGTCGATCAGCGCTCCTGAAACCCTCTCTGGATCTGGCAATATGCACTGAACTCTGGGAGAACATTAAGGAGTCAGTGCTGCTGTAGGGTTGGGTTCAGAACCACAGAGGGGAGAGAAACAAGAGGAAGATTCCTTACCTTTTCTTGATGACCTCGTAGTCCTGCGGGAGAACAAAGTGTCAGATTAGACATGAAATGATCCAAGTTGCAGAAGTATCACCTCTGCTTAAAACAGATCTTTCATTTTTGTTTCTTACCTGTAGCAAAGAGATGTTTTCAGCCCCTAGCTCTTCCTCTAYGGTTTGGATGGTGTCAGAAAGGGACGATATCTCTCTGTTCATCTCCTCAATCTTCCTCAGCATCCTTTGACTCTTGTAGTCTTCGTCCTGCTTCAGGGCAGCAATCCTGACTACCGTTTCATTTCGTAGAAACTGGTGAAGCTCTTCAAACTGTTCCCTTATTTTCCTCTCTGTGGACAGGGCCTGGCTCTGAAGACAAAATATCCAGAGTTTGAGATGAGTTTTAAAAAGTTTATTCACCACGTGCACAGGATACAACAGGTGTTATACAGTACAATGAAATGCTTACCTTGAGAGCTGTTTCCCAACAATGCAGTGATGATGATGATAATAATATTTAGATACTAATATAATATTACTAATAAAATAGATACTAACATAAGACAATAATTTAGATGCTAATAATATAAATATAGATAGATAAATAATAATTTAGATACTAATAATATAAATAATGATAATAGATAATAATTTAGATAATAATTGAAATAGATAACTTTAAATACTAATAATATAGATAATAATAAAGATAAGAGAAGATATGCGAGTCAAAGAAACAAGAATGCAAGTATATACATTCAATGTTCAGGGGTACTGGAGTGGTTGAGGTGGGTTTATACATACAGCGACTGGTAGCAGGATGTACATGTAAACAGGGCTGAAAAGTGACTGGTAACAGGAATATATACACGTACACTTGAAGAAGTCGGAAGTTTTCATACACTAATTTTGGAGTCATTAAAATTCGTTATTCAAACACTCCACAATTTTCTTGCCAAAACTATAGTTTGTTAACATGTCGGTTAGGACATCTACTTTGTGCATGACAAGTAATTTTTCAAACAATTGTTTACAAACAGATATTTTCACTGTATCACAATTCCAGTGGATCAGAGTTTATATACACTAAGTTGACTGTGCCTTTAAACAGCTTGGAAAACTCCAGAAAATCATGTCATGGCTTTAGAAGCTTCTGATAGGCTAATTGACATAATTTTAGTCAATTGGAGGTGTACCTGTGGATGTATTTCAAGGCCTACCTTCAAACCCAATGCCTCTTTGCGTTGTCATCATGGTGAAAATCAAAAGAAAATCAGCCAAGAAAATTCTAGACCTCCACAAGTCTGGTTCATCCTTGGGAGCAATTTCCAAATGCCTGAAGTACCACCACAACGTTCATCTGTACAAACAATAGTACGCAAGTATAAACACCATATCCACAGTAAAACGAGTCCTATATCGACATACCCTGAAAGGCCGCTCAGCAAGAAGAAGCCACTGCTCCAAAACCGCCACAAAAAAAGCCAGACTACGGTTTGAACTGCACATGGGGACAAAAGATTGTACTCTTTGGAGAAATGTCCTCTGGTCTGATGTAAACAAAAATAGAACTGTTTGGCCATAAATGAGCATTGTTATGTTTGGAGGAAAAAGGTGGAGCTTGCAAGCCGAAGAACACCATCCCAACCGTGAGCACGGGGTGGCAGCATCATGTTATGGGGGTGCTTTGCTGCAGGAGGGACTGGTGCATTTCACAAAATAGATGGCATCATGATGCAGAAAATTGGTGATATATTGAAGCAACATCTCAAAACATCAGTCAGGAAGTTAAAGCTTGGTCGCAAATGGGTCTTCCAAATGGACAATGACCCCCAAGCATACTTCCAAAGTTGTGGCAAAATGGATTAAGGACAACAAAGTCAAGGTATTGGAGTGGCCATCACAAAGCCCTGACATCAATCCCATAGAACATTTGTGGGCAGACCTGAAAAAGCATGTTTGAGCAAGGAGCCCTACAAACCTGACTCAGTTACACCAGCTCTGTCAGGAGGAATGGGCCAAAATTCACCCAACTTATTGTGGGAAGCTTGTGGAAGGCTACCCAAAACATTTGACCCAAGTTAAACAATTTAAAGGCAATGCTACCGAATAATAATTGAGTGTATGTAAACTTCTGACCCACTGYGAATATGATGAAAGAAATAAAAGCTGAAATAAATCTCTATTATTCTGACATTTCAAATTCTTAAAATAAAGTGGTGATCTTAAATGACCTAAGACAGGGTCTTTTAAATGTCAGGAATTGTGAAAAACTGAGTTTGAATGTATTTGGCTAAGGTTTTCGTAAACTCCCGACTGTACATACACACAGAAAAAAAAACATGCAACAATATCAACTTTTTTACTGACTTAGTTCAAAAGAAGGAAATAAGTAAATTGAAAAATCAATGCATTTCACATGAATGGGCAGGGGCCCACCCACTTGGGATCCAGGTCCACCCACTGGGGAGCCAGGCCCAGCCAAAAGAAAAAAATTTTTTCCCCCCATTCAAAAGTGATTTATTACAGACAGAAATACCCCCTCCATACTGCCAAATAACTGCACCTGTGTAATGAGCATGCTATTTAATCAGCTCCTTAATATGCCACACCTGTCAGGTGGATGGATAATCTTAGCAAAGGAGAAATGCTCATTAACAGGGATGTAAACAAATGTGCACAACATTTTTGTGCATATGGAATATTTCTGGGATCTTATATTTCAGCTCATGAAACAAGCACATGTTGCGTTTATATTTTTGTTCAGTGTAAATACTTATGGTAATATATACACAGAACCTCGGGGGAAAAAAGAAACGTCTTCTCACTGTCAACTGCGTTTATTTTCAGCAAACTTAACATATGTTCATACAAATATTTACACATCAAGATTCAACAACGGACAAACTGAACAAGTTCAACAGACATGTGACTAACAGATATGAAATAATGTGTCCCTGAACAAAGGGGGTGTCAAAATCAAAAGTAAGTCAGTATCTGGTGTGGCCACCAGCTGCATTAAGTACTGCAGTGCATCTCCTCCTCATGGACTGCACCAGATTTGCCAGTTCTTGCTGTGAAATGTTACCCCACTCTTCCACCAAGGCACCTGCAAGTTCCCTGACATTTCTGGGGGGAATGGTCCTAGCCCTCACCCTCCGATCCAACAGGTCCCAGACGTGCTCAATGGGATTTAGATCCGGGCTTTTCGCTGGCCATGGCAGAAAACACTTGACATTCCTGTCTTGCAGGAAATCACTCACAGAACGAGCAGTATGGCTGGTGCATTGTCATGCTGGAGGGTCAAGTCAGGATGAGCCTGCAGGAAGGGTACCACATGAGGAGGAGGTGGTCTTCCTGTAACGCACAGCGTCGGGATTGCCTGCAATGACAACAAGCTCAGTCCAATGATGCCTATGACACACCGCCCCAGACCATGACGGACCCTCCACCTCCAAATCGATCCCGTTCCAGAGTACAGGCCTCGGTGTAACGCTCATTCCTTTGACGATAACGCAAATCCAAATCACCCCTGCTGAGACAAAACCACGACTCGTCAGCAAAGAGCACTATTTGCCAGTCCTGTCTGGTCCAGCGACAGTGGGTTGTGCCATAGCGACGTTGTTGCCGGTGATGTCTGGTGAGGACCTGCCTTACAACTGGCCTACAAGCCCCTCAGTCCAGCCTCTCTCAGCCTATTGCGGACAGTCTGAACACTGATGAGGTGATTGTGCGTTCCTGGTGTAACTCTGGCCGTTGTTGTTGCCATCCTGTACCTGTCCCGCAGGTGTGATGTTCAGATGTACCGATACTGTGCAGGTGATGTAACACGTGGTCTGCCACTGCGGAGACGATCAGCTGTCAGTCCCGTCTCCCTGTAGCGCTGCTTAAGCTTCTCACAGTACGGACATTGCAATTTATTTCCCTGGCCACATCTGCAGTCCACATGCCTGGCTTGTAGCAATCTAAAGGCTGTTCAACCCAGATGAGCAGGGACCCTGGGCATCTCTTTTGTGTGTTTTTCAGAGTCAGTAGAATGGCCTCTAAGTTTGCATAACTGTGACCTTAATTGCCTACCGTCTGTAAGCTGTTAGTGTCTTAAGGACTGTTCCACAGGTACATGTTCATTAATTGCTTATGGGTCATTGAACAAGCATGGGAAACAGTGTTTAAACCCTTTACAATGAAGATCTGTGAAGTTATTTGGATTTTTATGAATTATCTTTGAAAGACAGGGTCCTGAAAAAGGGGCCTTTCTTTTTTTGCTGAGTTCATATAAACAGGAGTAAAAGTGACCAGTAGCAGGATAAATACTAATGGTAATCAATAGACAGCAGCTTAATGGAGTAATACATCTAATGGAGTGGGTAGAGACCTGTGAATGGGCATAGAATCAGTGTGGATAGTCTGTGGGAGAAGGAGCGCAGTAGTTGTTAGTCATTTAACAGTCTTACGGCCAGGGGATAGAAGCCATTTAGGAGTCTGTTTGTCTGAGCCTTTATGAAGCGGTACCGCCTGCCAGACGGGAGCAAAGAGAACAGTCCATGTGTCGAGTGGCTGGAGTCTTTGCCCATTTTTTCAGGCCTCGCTCAGACACCGCCTGGCATGTATGTCCGCATGTGTACGGGTACYCACCAGTGGAGTACCGGCACCTCAAATGTTCTACTGCACCTCATAGAATATTGGCACTAAAATATGATTGGTACCGGCACCTATTATTTCAGCCCACTAAATCTCTAATATTACTATTTACCGATGGAAAATGTCCCTAACTTTCAAAACAATTCCCTCGTTTACCAGAAATCGTGGTTGGAAAACTCCTGGAATTGAGAGGGAATAAGGTGGACATCCAGTAATCCTCCAACCAGGATTTCTAGAAAACCAGGGAATTTTGTAACCCTACTATTGTTATTCTTTAAGGTCGTACGGTTCATCCACAAATCCAGGGAACTAAGGGAAACTTAGCCAGCAGATATGGCCGCTTGCTTACAGCTGCACTATGGTGCGACAGGCTTCCTGGTTAGGTCAAGACACCGCAGAGTCGATGGGAGATATGGCTCAGAAAACATACCTCAACCCAAGGATGAGAAATGCTTTTTAACGCCGAATTATCCCATCTGTTACACCGAGAAGATTGAACAACTGCTAGTTTTCTGGAAAACTGCCCTTTTAGTCCTCATGCTAGGTAGCAGAAGCCACAGCAGCCATTTTGGAATGGCAGTTTCAGACTATCAGCTACTTCGTTGTTCAACACGATGTGCTGGAAATGTGATGTTGGAAGGGGAAATGGCGCAAATGGATGTTCTGTTTGAATCAGATGGCGTGTCGAGTGATTAGAATTGTATTACAATGGTGAATACAAAAGGAAATAAGGATTTGAGTTAACTGGGAGATCAGTTTGAAGTCTATAAAAATCGTGGATGCATTGGATAAGGTGGCGTTCGGTGAGAGTAACAAGAAATTGGCTTATTTTGGTTTCTATGGAACAGAAGGAGAGTGCTCTGCACCTCTAGAAGATATAGGTTGGAAATGTGTTGTGTGAGGATCTTCAATGCAGGGAACCTATCAAGGATGTCATCTCTGGGGTGATGCTAGAAGCAAATGCGAAGGATATACGTGACGAATTGGATCATCTGGTTGGTGCACACCGAATGACCCACATGGAAAGAGGATGCCCACTCCATCCATTCTATTGTTTTTTTGATGAGGAGTCTCTCCCTTCTCACAGGTATTTGAGTTTAGTWGGATTCCCTGTGAGAGGGATGTGAACAGTGAGATGTTGTTTGATGCAGTCCACAGAATGCCAAGAGTGTGAAATGCTGTCATCAAGGCAAAGGGTGGCTACTTTGAAGAATCTCAAATATATTTTGATTTGTTTAACACTTTCTTGGTTCCTATATGTTTCCATGTGTGTCATTTCATAGTTTTGATATCTTCATTATTATATATATATTTTTTAAATGGAATGAGTAGGTGTGCCCAAACTTTTGACTGGTACTATGTGTGTATGTGAGATATAGATATATATATCTATATAGATAGATATATATTTGTATTTTACCCCCTTTTTTCTCCTCAATTTTGATCGAACCCAGGTCTGTAGTGACGCTTTAGACCGCAATGCCACTCGGGAGGCCTGGCTCTGCGGTGTCTTAATCTACACAGGAAGCCGGTCCGACCGTTGCGCAGCTGTAAGCAAGCGAGTCAGATCTGCTGGCTGAGGGAAACTCGACAACAGAAACATAAAAGCCAAAAGCCACTCAGTTCTTACCGTGATAGTATCTGCCGTTTGAACACAAGTTCGACTGTCTGCCTCAAGGACCTCCAGTTTGTTCTGTAGGAGCTTCAGCACAGACTCCTGGATTGAAACAGTAACATTTTAAATATCAGTTTACTGAGAATACATTTTCTCTAAAGGGCAGCAGCACTAAGCAGTGGTGTGTAATAATTGTTACTTTTTTAGGAAAAAACTAAATGTCATGGTCATTTATTCTATTGGGACATAAATGTTTCGACAGAAAAGTTAATTTCTCCCCATGCAGACTGCAGAGGACACCTGCTGATGCTTTCTCCTTCGAGTAGGCCTCACAGAGGTTCTTCAAAGCCCGGTTGAGGGGTGCATCACTGAGTTTTGATCTTTTCCTACAGACTGGACATTCCTTCACTTCTTTCTCCCTCCAGTAGCCATMTATACAGTCRATACAGAAMCTGTGGCTACACAACAGGATGACTGGGTCTCTGAAGATGTCTCGGCATACGGGACAGGTGAGGTCCTCCTCTGGAAGAGAAGATGTGGTGGCCATTTCCCCCCTCAAATCACAAGTCTTCCTTCGGGAAAAAGAACAACCGTACTGGCAAACTTTCACGTGAGTTTCGCTGCTAACTCAAACAAGCACTCGCTTGCTGCTTCGTTATTGTTTCTTGACGTATTGTTTGTAACACATGTAGTTTACACTTGCAACGTATTGAGTAATACAATAAATTGAACTTACTTCTTTGCTGTGAAGGCAAGTGAGCTGTGTTGTTATTGTGGCTCTTCTTCTATAACGTTATGGCCATCCGCAAACAAACAATTGAAGTGTTGTTATCGCATACCGCTATGACGCATGCAAGAATAACTAAGTACTTCCGGTTAACGGATTTTTGGAATCCTTCAGAATTTCTTCTTCTTCTATGGTATATTGACGATCACACATCCCGTCATCTACTATGCGGGATGGAAACAGGATTTACCCGAAAAACGTAACTACCAAAAAATAAATCAAAAAACTGTTATGTTAAAAAATAAATAAAACATGTGATCCATACACAGGCTCCAGTTGAAAATGGGAGAGCGGGTTCTCCGGCGCCAGTACCCCTTGTAGGTCTTCATTTTCAAAAACGATTCTGCCGCAGCCAAACCATGTRRAGTTTCTTCGACTTCTTTGCGACTTGTGCTGTACTGTTTAGAACTGGCAATGAACGCAACAAAATCCAACTTTTTAACACGCAMGGTATTTTCTGTCTGTCGGCAAACATTTACTACATGCTGTGGTGTATCCACCACCATATCTTCACTAGCATCACTTGTTTTCTCAATTATTTTAATTGCCTCCGCATAGGAGATTCGATTGACCAATCTGACTTTTGCCACCTCAATGTCACCCTTACAGGGCACTCCAGGAACTCAGGATCATGTTCCCCACCACAATTGCAACTGTCCTTCTACACATTGTTCTTTGGTGTACTCTGTTAGTCTGCACACACTTGAAACATGGCCAAATTCTTTACAATTCGTACACTGTAGTGGTTTGGGGACTCAAGCTCTTACGGCGTATCTTACATAACTAAGCTTCACATGCGTAGGTATTTGCTCTTAATCAAAAAACAACCCGACCGACACTTTATTTTTTTCCCTCCCTTCACCCAGCGGGTCCGACGCCGGGCACCAACCACACAAGGATTTATATTATGGTATTCAACCTGGACATCCGTCGTCACCCCTGAGATGACTCCTTTGACGGGAACTCTACTCCGAAATTCAAAACACAACATTTATGTTGTCCGGGTTATTTTGAGGCCCATTGCAATCTTCCTCTGCTCGCTCTTCAGAAATATAATTAATCAAAATAAGACCACTCCTGGTCACTCTGACAAGACTCCCACTTTTACAAGCGCATACTTCACCATTTTCGACACCTCAAGCGGGTATCCCACATATCTAACAAGTAATCTAACAATTCCACAACAACTACCTCATACACACAAGTGTAAAGGAATGAATAGGAATGCCAACAAGAAGCGATTCATTATAACTAACACACGTATCCTCTACTCCAATTTTAGACAATTTCCTTTTTGTTCCAGTTTTCGATGCTACCAATTGTCTATTCAGAACATTCGTCTTCACCAACTTTGCTCGACGCGTTGCTTAATTCGAACCTCCACTTCCGCCATTTTCACATCACCATAAACTCAGAATAAGACTCCTGTCCTGTATACTTTGTAATTTAATAATTAGGGTGACAGTTATGGAAAATATGAAGAATTAATGATAGATTTATACTAGTTATCATAGAAAGAATACTTTAAAATATTTATATGAGATATTATGTGATTTATTTGTAAAAAATATATATATATATATTTTTTTCTTCTCAAGCCTAAATGGTAAAAAATCAAATCAAATGTTATTTGTCACATGCGCCGAATACAACACTGAAATGCTTACTTACAAGCCCTTAACCAACAATGCAGCTTTAACAACAAAAAAATATATATTGATATAAGTTTTAGAACACCTACTCATTCAAGGGTTTTTCTTTATTTTGAACTATTTTCTACATTGTAAAATTATAGTGAAGACATCAAAACTATGAAATAACACATTGAATCATGTAATAACCAAAAAAGTGTTCTTTTATATTTGAGATTCTTCGAAGTAGCCACCCTTTGCCTTGATGACAGCTTTGCACACTCTTGGCATTCTCTCAACCAGCTTCATGAGGTTGTCACCTGGAATGCATTTCAATTAACAGGTGTGCCATCTTCAAAGTTAATTTGTGGAATTTCTTTCCTTCTTAATGCGCTTGAGCCAATCAGTTGTGTTCTGACAAGGTAGGGGGGTATACAGAAGATAGCCCTATTTGGTAAAAGACCAAGTCCATATTATAGCAAGAACAGCTCAAATAAGCAAATAGAAATTACAGTCCATCATTACTTTAAGACATGAAGGTCAGTCAATATGGAACATTTGAAGAACTTTGAAAGTTTCTTCAAGTGCAGTGGCAAAAATCATCAAGCGCTATGATTCGTCATATATTCGTCACTGGCTCTCATGAGGACCGCCACAGGAATGGAAGACCCAAAGTTACCTCTGCTGCAGCGGATACGTTCATTAGAGTTACCAGCCTCAGAAATTGCAGCCCAAATAAATGCTTCACAGAGTTCAAGTAACAGACATTTCTCAAAATCAACTGTTCAGAGGAGACGGTGTGAATCAGGCCTTCATTGTTGAATTGCTGCAAAGAAACCACTACTAAAGGACACCAATAAGAAGAAGAGACTTGCTTGGGCCAAGAAACACGAGCAATGGACATTAGAGCGGTGGAAATATGTCCTTTGGTCTGGAGTCCAAATTGGAGATTTTTGGATCCAACTGTCGTGTCTTTGTGAGACGCTGTGTGGGTGAACAGATGATCTCTGTGTATTTCCCACTGTAAAGCATGAAGGATGAGGTGTAATGGTGTGGGGGTGCTTTGCTGGTGACACTGTCTGTGATTTATTTAGAATTCAAGGCACACTTAACCAGCATGGCTACCACAGCATTCTGCAGCGATACTCCATCCCATCTGGTTTGGGCTTAGTGTGACTATCATTTGTTTTTCAACAGGACAATGACCCAAAACTCCTCCAGGATGTGTAAGGGCAATTTTAACAAGAAGAATGATGGAGTGCTGCATCAGATGACCTGGCCTCCAAAATCTCCCGACCTCAACCCAATTGAGATGGTTTGGGATGTGTCAGACCGCAGAGTGACGTGAAAGCAGCCAACAAGTGCTCAGCATATGTGGGAACTCCTTCAAGACTGTTAGAGAAGCATTCCAGGTGAAACTGGTTGAGACAATGCCAAGTGTGTACAAAGCTGTCATCAAGGCAAAGGATGGCTATTTGAAGAATCTCCAATATAAAATATATTTGGATTTGTTTAACACATTTTTGGTCACTACATGATTCCATGTATGTTATTTCATAGTTTTGATGTCTTCACTATTATTCTACAARGTAGAAAATAATAAAAATAAAGAAACGTGAGGATTATTTTATTCGAATAGAAGTTTCGAAATGGTTAGGTTGTTACGAATGCACTGTAACTTTGAAACAATTTGTGGCTGTCATAGAGATAGATAGAGGACTCATCGTGGATATAACATGTTTTTGCATGGACGTTGTCATTGAGGGCTTCCACCATTTTAAAGTAGTCATCTGGATGGGGCTTCTTATGAGTTGGGAGCAATCAGCCAATGAAGTAGAAAATTCACTACTTTAAAATGGAAATAGCCTCAATGGCACGGCCCACGCTGTCACAGACGCTTTAATGGCACAGATAGATCTGGCTTTTCAAAGGTTTATCACCTGGCCAATGCAACGATGATTCCTGTGTTAGCTAGGAACTATGCTATGCGTAGGAACCATCGACTTAGCTTCTGTTTCCACCGACCACTATTTTCAGACGGACCTGTACTCCTACCGGTTGAAACAAGTTTTCACTTGACAAGGAAACTAACTCCAAAAATAAATTCAGTCTACAAATCAAAGTGCGATAGTGTGGAGCTAACTTAATTGGTAAAAGTACCGATATTTGTAAGAGAATAATGCCTAACCAGTCCGTTTAATTAACTAGCTGTCGTTAACTTCCTGCAAACATGGCGACTGTAACTCGAGCAGCACCGCTCCGGATCCTGTGCATACACGGTTACCGACAGAACAGCGGCTCGTTTCGCGAGAAGACTGGGGCCCTACGGAAGCTCCTGAAGAAGTATGTGGAGCTGGTTTACATGAGTGCGCCTCACCGGGTACCGCAAACAGGCGACGGTGGGTCACATTCTGGTCCCCAATAATGTCAACCTGACGTGACAGTTAACGAGCATTCAGTGACTTTTATTTTTACTTCTCAGACGCGCATTGCAAAACTCTAGTTTGTTTAGATGAAAAACTAAGGCATATAACGTACATCTTTCGATGCATTATATATATTCTGTGGTGTTTGGTTTCTGGCAAAAAAATAATAATTCATAATTCTTGACATTTTTTAAAACATTTTGTTGTGTTACAGCCTGAATTCAATATTGATTTAAGTAGTTTTTTCTCACCCATCTACACACACTACCTCATAATGACAAAGTGAAAACATGTTTTTATAAAGTTTAGCCAATTTATTTAAAATCAAATACAGTGAACTAATTTACATAAATATTCACACCCCTGAGTCAATACTTTAGTGTGTTTCTGGGTAAGTCTCTAAGAGCTTTCCACACCTGGATTGTGCACCATTTGCCCATTATTATTTTCAAACGTATTAAAGTTCTGTCAAATTGGTTATTGATCATTGCTAGACAACCATTTTCAGGACTCGCCATAGATTTTCAAGTAGATTTAAGTCAAAACTGTAACTCGGCCACTCAGGAACATTCACTGTCTTCCAGTGTAGATTTGGCCTTGTGTTTTAGGTTATTGTCCTGCTGAAAGGTGAATTCATCTCCCAGTGTCTGGTGAAAAGCAGACTGAACCAGGTTTTCCTCTAGGATTTTGCCTYTGCTTAGCTCCATTCCCTTTCTTTTTRATCCTGAAAAACTCCCCAGGTCTTAACCATTACTGAATCACTGAAGCTGGAGACTTGTATCTTCCTCACTAACTTTAAGCATCAGCTGTCAGAGCAGCTTACCGATCACTGCATCTGTACTCAGCCAATCTGTAAATACCCCACCCAACTACTTCATCCCCATATTGTTATTTATTTTTGCTCTTTGCACCCCCAGTATCTCTACTTGCACATTATCATCTGCACATCTATCACTCCAGTGTTAATGCTAAATTGTAATTATTTAGCCATTATGGCCTATTTATTTCCTTACCTCCCTAATCTTACTACATTTGCACACACTGTATATAGATTTYTCTACTGTATTATTGACTGTARGTTTGTTTATCCCATGTGTAACTCTGTGTTGTTGTTTTTGTCGCACTGCTTTGCTTTATCTTGGCCAGGTCGCAGTTGTAAATGAGAACTTGTTCTCAACTGGCCTWCCTGGTTAAATAACAGTAAAATAAATTACAAGCATACCCATAACATGATGCAGCCACCATTATGCTTGAAAATATGGAGAGTGGTATTCCGTAATGTGTTGTATTGGATTTGCTACTAACATAGCACTTTGTATTCAGGACAAAAAGTGTATTGCTTTCTAACATTTTTTGCAGTATTCCTTTAGTACCTTATTGCAAACAGGATGCTTGTTTTGGGATATTTGTATTCTGTACAGGCTCCCTTTTCACTGTCAATTAGGTTAGTATTAGGGATGCACAATATATTGGTGAACATATCGGAATTGGCCGATATTAGCTAAAAATGTCAACATCAGWATCGGCCTGATGTCTAGTTTAACACCGATGTTAAAGATCGATGTCAAAGCTACCGTGCATACCTATATAACATAGGTACATGGCATAATAACGCCATGTAAAATTTTGCGCTACACGTGCAACACAGCATTCTTTAACTAGCCCACAATGTCTGCTGTGTGGAWCGAGCAGTCATTTGAAAGAGTAAGAACATTTCAGCGAGACAACTCAAAGGCGAAATCCATTAAAGCCAAGATAATGGAATTCATTGCCCTTGACAATCAACCGTTCTCTGTCGTGGGTAATGTTGGCTTTCGCCGACTGGACGAGCACCGGTACACACTACCAAGTGCGCAATTTTTCAGATGTCGCGCTACCGGAGTTACACAGTAATAGCGTCACTCCTATTAGCTTCACGATATACATACTATGGAACGCCGTTTGGGTCTTTGCGTGTCAAAAAAGATACAGTAGCACTGTCAAAGCTGTACAAAAAAAGTCTGCAAACACCGGCCACGAACGATGTTTTTACAATACCGTGTTGGTAATAAAGCATCATTTGTTCGAGCGTAACTTCTGGGGTAGCTAGCTTTATCTTGGTACCTAGCTAGCACCAATACAACCAGCCTGAAAACAATGACCAGTAGAAACTGCAGTCATTTTCATTATTCTTAGCAATGATTAAGGAATCCTTGTAAGTATTAGCTTGCCACATGTTGTTCGCCTATTGAAATTGAACTTCAGTTCATGAAAATAAATAGCTAGCCAGCTACTTAACCCTGTTTCCCAAAGCTAACGTTATAAGCAGCCCGCTAGCTTCATCTGGCTAGTGAGGCTCGACCGGACCGGGTTATGTGTTGTGAAGTTTGCCACAATCAGCATTAGGCATAATAGTGGAATTTGTGGTTTGCCTTCAAAATAAAAGTATGTAATTGACAGTGATGCAAATGAATACAAATAGTAGAATTATGCCATACTTTTATTTGAAGGCTAACCGCAAAGTCCACTATTGTGGCTAATCCTTATTGTTGCTAGCCTCACATAGATGGGTCCGAYCACCACTAATCAAATAAGAACTGTCTTATAAATTAGGGTTATTTTAGATGATGACACATAGCTATATAGTTAGCTAGCTAACTATAGCTACGGAAACCGATTATGTTGTGTTATTTGACACGCAAAGACCCTAACCGCGTTCCATAGAAATCCTGGTTGAGAATGAAACGACTGAACAAATGAACGACGAAACAGCACAGCAAGAAATTGCAAGAAATAGGTTTTGATTATGTTTTACTGGTAATGGGGACATACGTAAATGCCAACAAAATAACTTTTTGGTGTGTGTAACCTTTATTTAACTAGGCAAGTCGGTTAAGAGCAAATTCTTATTTACAATGACGGCCCAGACGACACTGGGCCAATTGTGCGCTGCCCTATGGGACTCCCAATCATCGAACCAGGGACTGCAGTGGCAGGGAAAATATTGGATATCTGTGCATCACTAGTTAGTATTGTGGCTTAACTACAATGTTGTTGATCCATCCTCAGTTTTCTCCTATCACAGTCATTACACTCTGTAACTGTTTTACAGTCACCATTGGCCTCATGGTGAAATCCCTGAGCGGTTTCCTTCTTCTCTGGCATCTGAGTTAGGAAGGACGCCTGTATCGTTGTAGTGACTGGGTGTATTGATACACCATCCAAAGTGTAATCTTCTACGCTGCTGCTATTCTCTGTTATCTATGCATAGTCACTTTAATAACTCTACTCTACAAGTACATATTACCTCAGTACCGGTGCCCCCGCACATTGACTCTGTACTMGTACCCCCTGTATATAGCCCCGCTATTGTTATTTACTGCTGCTCTTTAATTATTTGTTATTCTTATCTCTTACTTTTTTGTGGGGTATTTTCTTAACTGCATTGTTGGTTAAGGGCTTGTAAGTAAGCATTTCACTGTAAGGTCTACTACACCTGTTGTATTCGGCGCATGTGACAAATAACAATTAATTTGAATTAATAACTTCACCATTATCAARGGGATATTCAATATCTTTTTTATTTTCTTTTTTTTGACCCATCTACCAATAGGGGCCCTTCTTTGCGTGGCATTGGAAAACCTCCCTGGTCTTTGTGGTTGAATCTGAGTTTGAAATGTACTGCTCGACTGAGGGACCTTACAGATAATCGTGATAACGTTTACATTTTAGTCATTTAGCAACTTACAGTAAGTAGTGAGTGCATACATTTTCGTACAGGTCCCCCGTGGGAATCGAACCCACAGCCCTAGCGTTGCAATCGCCATGTTCTACCAACTGAGCCGCACGTGGTAAGAGATGAGGTAGTCATTCAATCATGTTCAACACTATTATTGCACGTATCCGACTTATGTGACATTTTTCTCCTGAACTTATTGACTCAATACGTTTCAGTTTAAATGTTTTATTAATTTGTAAACATTAAAAAATATATATATATATATTTCCAAGTTGACATTATGGGATATTTTGTAGGCTAGTGACAATTTTTAAAATACTTTAATCAATTTTAAATTCAGGCTGTAACACAACAACATTTGGTCAAGGGGTGTGAATACTTTATGAAAGCACACAGAGTATACCAAATATTAGAAACACCTTCCTAATATTGAGTTGCACCCCCCCCTCTGCCCTCAGAACAGCCTCAATTTGTCAGGGGGATGGACTCTACAAGGAGTGGAAAGCGTTCTACATGGATGCTGGCCCATGTTGATTCCAATGCTTCCCACAGTTGTGTCAAGTTGGCTGGATGTCCTTTGGGTGGTGGACCATTCTTGATACACACGGGAAACTGTTGAGCGTGAAAAACCCAGCATCTTTTGTCTTGCCCATTCACCTTCTGAACAGCACACACACAATGTCTCAATCCTTCTTGAACCTGTCTCCTCTCCTTCATCTACACTGATTTGATGTGGATTTAACAAGTGACATCAATAAGGGATCATAACTTTCACCTGGATTCACTGGTCAATCTATGTCATGGAAAGAGCAGGTGTTCTTAATGTTTGGATACTCAGTGTACATTCTGACTGAACAGTGCTGTGAGGATAGGGATTGTTGCGTTACCAAACTTTTGGTAATGCATGGCTTTCTGACCGGTACCTATCAGGGTGATCACATACAGATTTCAACTAAATGCAATATCAACTTAGTTTAATACTCTCTTTCTCGCCCTTCTACCTCTCTCTTCTCRCTCTCTTRTCTCTCTCTTTTCTCTCCCTCCAGCAGCCCAAGGGAAGGAGAATSAAGTGGGCCCTGGAGGTGACGAGGCCCCCAGGGGATGGTGGTTCTCTGACATCCAGGCTCGGAGCTTCGACGCCGGGCAGCAGTGTCAGGCGAGCCTGGGGCTTGAGGAGAGTGTGGAGGCCGTGAGGACAGCAGTGAAGGACCTGGGCCCGTTTGACGGTGTGCTGGGGTTCAGCCAGGGCGCTGCTCTAGTTGCCATGCTCTGTTCTATACAGGAGCAGAATCTAGAACCACAATTCCAGTTCTGCTTCGCTATCCTGGTGGCCGGGTTCCGGAGTGCTTGTTCGGAACACCAGCGGTTCTATGGCGGCCCTGCTCCGCTCGTCATCCCGTCCCTGCACGTCTTCGGACAGGAAGACCAGGTCATTTCTGATAGGATGAGCCGGGAGCTCCTTCCRCTGTTCCAGGAGCCTCAGGTGCTGACTCATCCTGGTGGCCATTTTGTGCCAGCGGCCTCGGCACACAGACAGACCTATCAGGAGTTTCTCAAGAGGTTTCAGTAGGGAAGGAGAAGCATGGAAACTATTCCATCCTTCCATCCATTCAGAGGAGGTAAATGTCTGAAAATTAAGAGCATAACTTCATGTGGATGTTGCTCATCCAAAGACGACGAGTCACTTTTTGGAGAATGTTGATTTAAGTTAACACCGTTATCTTGTGTATCCAGAAATTGTAAAAATATTTTATTGGAAAGCGTCTTTAATTTTCATACAATGTTAGTAGGCTACCACAGTAACAAAATGACTGCATATCAATTCTATTGTCATTGACATTAACATTTTTGTTGAAAAATAAATTCCCCAAAACATTGACATTTATTTTGCCTGCTTGTTGCATTCTATGACAAGATTCTTGATAATTGTATCCGCTCACCAACACAAAACCTGCCATCACTTACCAAAATGTAAAGTGTTATGTAATGCATGGCATGAAGACCTGTGGTTCATTTCAAACTAAAGTGTACTATCTATACCTGTTGCATTGTGACAAATAACATTTGATTKATTGACGGCTCACAGTAAAGACCAGTAGCCAGTTGATGTGATAACTTTCTTGTGGGTTGACTGAAATACTTTCCCTAAAACCTTGTCAAGTAAACGTTAACTGCAAAGTTGTCTTACCTGGCGGAAGTATATAATGAGTAAGTATATCATCTGGATCTATTATTTGTTATTTGCAAACTTTGCCAGGAAATGAGCAACAGCAGTACAGAACCATCCCTAGACCTGCACATTAGATGGCAAATTCCTCACCCACTAGATGTGCAATTAAAGGACCAGATGACCAATTAAAGGGGAATTACAGTCAAAAATCTAAAAGTGTTATTTTTCTTCCAGACCTAAAAAAAAAAAAGGTATTCTGATGTGATTTAAGCAATGACATCGACTCAGGACATCCAATTGTGTTGTTTCTCTACAAACAATTGGAATTTGAGAGTGAAAACCCCCAAAAATCTAAAAACAGAAAAAACAAAATTGGGGGAAAATATACAACATAATTTGGGGGAGAAATCACAGATTTTGTAGAGCCCCCCCCTTAGAGTTGTTTATTAACCGTTATTTTAGCAGGTATAKTGACAGAAAACAGTGCACCACTGTCTTGTACACTTAAGGACCCAGMMAAGCAGAGAAGAATGTGCCTATTTGAAATCTAGGAGAAAAAATGTGTTGCTCGTGACATGTTGCATTTCTTTTAAAGTAGCTCTCATGCTAGAAAAGTCGGAGACCCCTGGTATAGTGTCATATCTGCCACTGATTTCTGACTGCTCGTGTGCGTGTGAGAGAGTATGTATTTGTTGGAAGTGGGCAAGGACTCCGTGTTCTTTTGTAGTGAAAGCTTGTGTGTGTTACTCTCATCATGATTGCTTCCAGATATGTTGAGAATATCAATCCCTCCTCTCTCTCCCCTCCTCTCTTTTTTTAATTCTCTCTCTTTCCCTCTCCCCTGCTTTCATCTGAGAGTGTTCCAGAAGCCTGTACTCAATTGTCATACTTGAGTAAAAGTAAAGCTACCTTAATAGAAAATGACTCAAGTAAAAGTGAAGGTCACCCAGTAAAATACTACTTGAGTAAAAGTCTAAAAGTATTTTGTTTTAAATATACTTAAGTATCAAAAGTAAATATAATTGCTAAAATATACTTAAGTATCAAAGTWAAAATATAAATAATTTAATACTCCTTATAT
>NW_019943749.1:0-2500 GCF_002910315.2 Salvelinus sp. IW2-2015 | reverse complement strand
CTACTACTCCTACTGCTGCTCTACTTGCTGCTTCTGCTGCTCTGCTGCTACTACTACTGCTCTTCTGCTGCTACTACTACTACTACTACTGCTGCTGCTGCTTCTGCTGCCTACTACTACTACTACTTCTGCGCTACTACTACTACTACTGCTACTACTACTACTGCTGCTTCTGCTCTAACTGCTGCTGCTCTGCTGCTAATACTACTACTACTACTACTACTACTACTACTACTACTACTTCTGCTGCTTCTACTACTACTGCTGCTGCTTCTGCTGCTAATACTACTACTACTACTGCTGCTTCTGCTTGCTACTACTACTACTACTACTGCTACTACTACTACTACTTCTGCTGCTTCTACTACTACTGCTGCTGCTTCTGCTTGCTAATACTACTACTACTACTGCTGCTTCTGCTGCTACTACTACTACTGCTGCTTCTGCTGTCTATACTACTACTACTACTACTATCTACTACTACTAACTACTACTACTACTGCTGCTGCTACTACTGCTGCTGCTTCTGCTGCTACTACTACTACTACTGCTGCTTCTGCTGCTACTACTACTACTACTACTGCTTTCTGCTGCTACTCTACTGCTACTACTACTACAACTGCTGCTGCTGCTACTACTACTACTGCTCTGCTGCTACTACTACTACTACTGCTGCTACTACTACTACTACTACTACTGCTGCTGTGCTACCACTACTACTACTACTGCCCATTGCTGCTGCTACCCTACTACTACTACTGCTTCTGCTGCTACTACTGCTGCTACTACTACTACTACTACTACTACTACTACTACTGCTGCTGCTACCATATTACTACTACTACTGCCACTGCTGCTGCTACCACTACTACTACTACTACTACTACTGCTGCTTCTGCTGCTGCTACTACTGCTGCTACTACTATACTGCTGCTGCTGCTACAGCTACTACTACTGCCACTGCTACTACTACTACTACTAATACTACTGCTGCTGCTACTACTACTACTGCCTGCTACTACTACTGCTACCACTACTACTGCACTGCTGCTTGCTACCACTACTACTACTACTACTTACTACTACTATACTACTACTAATACCGCTACTACTGCCACTGCTGCTGTGCTGCTACTACTACTACTACTACTACTACTACTACTCTACACTACTACTATGCTGCTACTACTAGTACTACTACTACTACTGCCACTGTTGGTGCTACCACTACTACTACTACTACAACTACTACTACTACTACTACTACTGCCACTGCTGCTGCTACTGCTACTACTACTACTACTACTATGCTGCTACTACTACTACTACTACTACTACTGCCACTAGTTGGTGCTACTACTACTACTACTACTACACTACTACTACCACTGTTGGTGCTACACCATTAATACTACTACTACTCTGCCACTGCTGCTGCTACTGCTACTACTACTACTACTACTACTGCTGCTACTACTACTACTACTAACTACTACCTACTGTTTGGTGCTACCACTACTACTACTACTACTACTACTACTACTACTACTACTACTATACTACTACTGCTGCTTCTACTGCTGCTAACTACTGCTGATGCTACTACTAACTACTACTACTTGCTACCACTACTACTGCTACCACTGCTACTGCCATTGCTAACTACTACTGCTGCTGCTACTACTAACTACTACTACTGCCACTGTGCTGCTACCACTACTACTACTACTACTGCCACTGCTTGCTACTACTGCTGATGCTACTACTACTACTACTACTTACTACTACTACTACTACTGCTGCTGCTGCTGCTACTAACTTACTACTACTACTACTACTGCCGTCTGCTGCTACTACTGCCTGCGTCGCTGCTACTACTGCTGCTACTACTACTACTATATACTACTACTGCGCTGCTACCACTACTACTACTACCTGACTGCTGCTGCTACACTACTACTACTACTACTACTACTGCTGCTTCTGCTGCTACTACTACTACTGTGCTTGCTGCTGCTACAGCTACTACTACGCCACTGCTACTACTACTACTACTAATACTACTGCTGCTGCTACTACTACTACTGCTACTGCTACTACTACTGCTACCACTACTACTGCCACTGCTGCTGCTACCACTACTACTACTACTACTACTTACTACTACTACTACTACTACTACTGCTGCTGCTACTACTGCTGCTACTACTACTACTGCTGCTGCTGCTACAGCTACTACTACTTGCTACTACTACTACTACTACTACTACTGCTGCTGCTGCTGCTACTACTGCTACTGCTACTACTACTGCTACACTACTACTGCCACTGCTGCGCTACACTACTACTACTTACTACTAACTACTACTACTACTACTACTACTACTACTACTACCGCTACTACTGCACTGCTGCTGCTGCTGCTACTACTACTACTACTACTACTACTACTGCTGCTACTACTAGTACTACTACTACTACTGCCACTGTTGGTTGCACA
>NW_019943748.1:147394-159675 GCF_002910315.2 Salvelinus sp. IW2-2015 | reverse complement strand
GGCAGATTCTAGTCTCCTTTATGGCTCTAATATGACAGTGGGTAGTGGGGTGGCAAGATATCTTAGTCTCCTGTTATGGCTTAATCTGTATGGGGTGGCAGATACCTTGCTCCTTTATGGCTCTAATCTGATAGTGGTAGTGGGGTGGCAGATACCTAGTCTCCTTTATGCTCTAATCTGATAGTGGTAGTGGGGTGGTCAATGATCTAGTTTCTTTTATGGCTCTATCTGATAGTGGTAGTGGGTGGCAGATACCTAGTCACCTTTTTGGCTCTAATCTGATAGTGATAGTGGGTGGCAGATACCTAGTCTCCTTTATGGCTCTAATCTGATAGTGGTAGTGTGGTGTCAGATACCTAGTCTCCATTATGGCTCTAATCTTATAGTGGGTAGAAGCTTTTAGTCTCCATTATGGCTGTTAATCTGATATTGGTAGGGGTGGTAGATTTCTAGTCTCCTTTATGGCTCTAATCTATAGTGGTAGTGTGGTGGTAGATGTCTAGTCTCCTTTATGGCTCGAATCTGATAGTGGTAGTGGGGTGGCAGATACCTAGTCTCCTTTATGCTCTAATCTGATAGTGGTAGTGGGGTGGTAGAAGCTTAGCTCCTTTATGGCTCTAATCTGATAGTGGTAGTGGGGTGGTAGATGTCTAGTCTCCATTATGCCTCTAATCTGATAGTGGTAGTGGCATTGGTAGATGTGTAGTCTCCTTATGGCTCTAATCTGATAGTGGTAGTGGGGTGTAGAATGTCTAGTCTCCTTTATGGCTCTAATCTGATACTGGTAGTGGGGTGGCAGATATTTAGTCTCCTGTTATCTCTTAATCTGATAGTGGTAGTGGGGTGATAGATGTCTAGTCTCCTTTATGATCTAGTCTGATAGTGGTAAGATGTCTTAGTCTCCTTCATGCTCTAATCTGATAGTGGTAGTGGGGTGGTAGATGTCTTGTCTCCTTTATGGCTCTAATCTGATAGTGGTAGTGGGTGGCAGATACCTAGTCTCCTGTATGGCTCTAATCTGATAGTGGTAGTGGGGTGGTAGATGTCTAGTCTTCCTTTATGGCTCTAATCTGATAGTGGTAGTGGGTGCAGATACCTAGTCTCCATATGCTCTGAATCTTATAGTGGTAGAAGCTTAGTCTCATTATGGCTGTAATCTGATAGTGGTAGGTTGGGTGGTTAGATGTCCTAGTCTCCTTTATGGCTCTATCTGACAATGGTAGTGGGGTGGCAGATATCTAGTCTCCTTTATGGCTCTAATCTGATAGTGGTAGTGGGTGGTAGATGTCTAGTCTCCATTATGGCTCTATTCTGATAGTGGTAGTGGGGTGTGGGATGTCTAGTCTCCATTAGTGGCTCTAATCTATTAGTGGTAGTGGGTGGTAGATGTCTAGTCTCTTCATGGCTCTAATCTGATAGTGGTAGTGGGGTGGTAGATGTCTAGTCTCCTCCCTTATGTCTCTAATCTGATAGTGGTAGTGGGTGATAGATGTCTAGTCTCCTCCCTTATGCGTCTTAATCTGATAGTGGTAGTGGGGTGGCAGATACCTAGTCTCCTGTATGGCTCTAATCTGATAGTGGTAGTGGGGTGGTAGATGTCTAGTCTCCTTTATGGCTGTAATCTGATTATTGGTAGTGGGTGGCAGATACCTAGTCACCTTTTTGGCTCTAATCTGATAGTGATAGTGGGGTGGCAGATACTAGTCTCCTTTATGGCTCTAATCTGATAGTGGTAGTGTGGTGGCAGATACCTAGTCTCCATTATGGCTCTAATCTTATAGTGGTAGAAGCTTAGTCTCCATTATGGCTGTAATCTGATAGTGGTAGTTGGGTGGTAAATGTCTAGTCTCCTTTATGGCTCTAATATGACAGTGGTAGTGGGTGGCAGATATCTAGTCTCCTTTATGGCTCTAATCTTGATAGTGGTAGTGGGGTGGTAGATGTCTAGTCTCCATTATGGCTCTATTCTGATAGTGGTAGTGGGGTGGTAGATGTCTAGTCTCCTTCATGGCTCTAATCTGATAGTGGTAGTGGGGTGATAGAAGTCTAGTCTCCTTTATGGATCTAGTCTGATAGTGGTAGTGGGGTGGTAGATGTCTCCTTTATGATTCTAATCTGATAGTGGTAGTGGGGTGGTATATGTCTCCTTTATGGCTCTAATCTGATAGTGGTAGTGGGGTGGTATATGTCTCCTTTATGGCTCTCATCTGATAGTGGTAGTGGGGTGGTAGATGTCTAGTCTCCATTATGGCTCTAATCTGATAGTGGTAGATGTCTAGTCTCCATTATGGCTCTTAATCTGATAGTGGTTAGTGGGCGTGGTAGATACCTAGTCTCATTATGTTATGGCTCTAATCTGATAGTGGTAGTGTGGTGGTAGATACCTAGTCTCCTTTATGTCTCTAATCTGACAGTGGTAGTGGGGTGGTAGATACCTAGTCTCCATTATGGTATTTACGAATCACATTGACTCGTTCTCTAATCAAACTGAATCACATCGACTCGTTCTCCAATCAAACTGAATCGTTTCTAACTAAAACGAGTCGTTCATGTACACTACATGATGAAAAGTATGTGGACACTTCGTGGATCTCATTCCAAAAATCATGAGCGTTAATATGTAGTTGGTTCCACCTTTACAGCCATAACAGCTTCCACTCTTTTGGGACGGCTTTCCACTAGATGTTGAAGCATTCCTGCGGGGACTTGCTTCCCTTCAGCCACAAGAGCATTTGGTGAGGTCGGGCTCAGATGTTGGACGATTAGGCCTGGTTCGCAGTCGCCGTTCCAATTCCACTGCTCCAGATTCCAATGGCGGCAAGCTTTACACCACTCCGTACGACGCTTGACATTGTACGTGTGGCTGATCTGCCATGGAAACCTATTTTATGAAGCTCCAGACGAATAGTTATTGTGCTGACGTTGCTTCCAGAGGCACTTGGGATTTTTACAGGTTTCAGCACTTGGCGGTCCCGTTCTGTGAGATTGTGTGGCCTACCACTTCGTGGCTGAGCCGTTGTTGCTCTTAGACGTTTCCACTTCACAACAGCAGCACTTAGAGTTGACCGGGGGCAGCTCTATCAGGGCAGACATTTTACTAAGGGACTTGTTGGAAAGGTGGCATCCTATGACGGTGCCACGTTGAAAGTCACTGAGCTCTTCAGTAAGGGCCATTCTACTGCCAATGTTTGTCTATGGAGATTGCATGACTGTGTGCTTGATTTTATTCACCTGTCAGCAACTGGTGTGGCTAAAATAGCCGGATCCACTAATTTAAAGGGTGTGCGTATATCGTCTATTGAGATGCTTATCGAATCATCTTGAAATGGAAAGATGCATATCCCTAATCGTCACCAATTCACTCACCAATTCACTCAGGGATGCTGGCCTTCTAGGCAGAGTTCCTCTGTCCAGTGTCTGTGTTCTTTTGCTCATCTTAATCTTTTATTTTTATTGGCCAGTCTGAGATATGGCTTTTTTTTTTGCAACTCTGCCTAGAAGGCCAGCATCCCGGAGTCGCCTCTTCACTGTTGACATTGAGACCCGGTGTTTTGCGGGTACTGTTTAATGAAGCTGCCAGTTGAGGACTTGTGAGGCGTCTGTTTCTCAAACTAGACAGTCTACTGTACTTGTCCTCTTGCTCATTTGTGCACCGGGGCCTCCCACTCCTCTTTCTATTCTGGTTAGAGCCAGTTTGCGCTGTTCTGTGAAGGGAGTAGATCACAGCATTTTACGAGGTCTTCAGTTTCTTGACAATTTCTCGCATGGCCTTCATTTCTCAGAACAAGAATAGACTGACGAGTTTCGGAAAAGTCTTTCTTTCATTTTGAGCCTGTAATCGAACCCACAAATGCTGTTGCTCCAGATACTCAACTAGTCTAAAGAAGGCCGGTTTCATTGCTTCTTTAATCAGGACAACAGTTTTCAGCTGTGCTAACATAATTGCAAAAAGGTTTTCTAATGATCAATTAGCATTTTATCATGATAAACTTGGATTAGCTAACGTGCCATTGGAACACAGGAGTGATGGTTGTTGATAATGGGCCTCTGTATGCCTATGTAGATATTCCATTAAAGATCAGTCGTTTCCAGCTACAATAGTCATTTACAACATTAACAACATCTACACTGTATTTCTGATTAATTTGATGTTATTTTAATGTACAAAAAAATTGCTTTTCTTTCAAAAACAAGGACATTTCTAAGTGACAGCAAACTTTTAAACGTTAGTGTATACACATTAAAATACATGGGAAGCACAAATAAAACATCACAAATAACCCATAAAAACAGTTACATTCCTCCACAAATAAGTCCTGAATCAATACTTTATATTATATATAAATATGTATTTATATATTATATTGCCCGAACAGCACGAGAACATCAAGATGAAATGTATTTTAGAATTTTGTTCCAGCGATATGGTGCATTAAACCTAAAAGCAGATTAGCCTCGCTCGGTGGAGACCCCCTGGAATATCAAGCGTTAACCAATCCTGCGAACGTGTTAGGCAGCGTTTCTGTGGATCTGAGCCAATCCATGAACATCGAGAGAGCAGGAAGCAGGAAGAGGAAGAAGTGTTTATAACAGAAACACTTCACTGTTTCACTGTCTTAGCCTGGTGCCAGATCGGTTTGTGTTGTCTCGTTGCCATGACTAGGAGTCCTAGTCCAATGACTAGGCGTTGGCAAGATGGTAGAAACAGATATGAAACCAGGCTACAGCCTCCTCTGCTCTTTATCAAAGATTAAGAGGAGACAGGAAGTGTTTAAAACACCAAACGAGAGCAGCACTCTCCCTCCCACCCTGCCAGCCAGCCAAACCTGTGTTTGGGACGGCGTCGTTTGGTGTAATCAATCATGTAGAGTTAGACAGCTTGTAAAAAGACCTGGGTTCCTGTTGGAGGAGGCCTGTAACATCTCCTACACTTTAATTAGCCAATGGACTGTTCTCTCTGTTTCCCTGACAGGTCACATCACGTTATACACTAAATTACACTGAGTGTACAAAACATTAAGGACACCTGCTCTTTCCGTGACATAGACTGACCAGGTGAATCCAGGTGAAAGCTATGATCCCTTATTGATGTCACCTGTTAATTCCACTTCAATCAATGAAGGGGAGGAGACGGGTTAAAGAATGATTTTTAATTCTTGAGACATTTGAGGCAGGGATAGTGTAATTGTGTCATTCAGAGGGTGAATGGGCAAGACAAAATATTTAAGTTCCTTTGAATGGGATATGGTAGTAGGTGCCAGGCGCACCGGTTTGGGTCAAGAACTGAGAGATACAACGCTGCTGGGTTTTTCACGCTTAACAGTGTGTAACAGTGTGTATCAAGAAAGGTCCATCACCTGCCAAAGGACATCCACCAAACTTGACACATCCCTGTAGAATGCGGAAGACCCAGAGTTCTCTGCTGCAGAGGATAAGTTCATTATTGTTACCAGCCTCAGAAATTGTAMCCCAAACAAATGCTTCATGGAGTTCAAGTAACAGACACATCTCAACATCAACTGTTCAGAGGAGACTGCGTGAATCAGGCCTTCATGGTCGAATTGTTGCAAAGAAACCACTACTAAAGGACACCAATAAGAAGAAGAGACTTGCTTGGGTCAAGAAACACGAGCAATGGACATTAGACTGGTGGACTGTCCTTTGGTCTGGAGTCCAAATTTGAGATGTTTTGTTCCAACCGCCGTGTCTTTGTGCGACGCCGAGTAGGTGAATGGATGATCTCTGCATGTGTGGTTCCCACCGTGAATCATGGAGATGGTGATGGTGGGGTGATGGTGATGGTGCTGCATCAGATGACCTGACCTCCACAATCACCTGACCTCAACCCAATTGAGATGGTTTGGGATGAGTTGGACCGCAGAGTGAAGGAAAAGCAGCCCAAAAGTGCTCAGCATATGTGGGAACTCCCTCAAGACTGTTGGAAAACCATTCCAGGTGAAGCTGGTTGAGAGAATGCCAAGAGTGTATAAAGCTGTCATCAAGGCAAAGTGTGGCTACTTTGAAGAATCTCAAATATATTTTAATTTGTTCAACACTTTTTTGGGTTACTACATGATTCCAAATGTGTAATTTCATAGTTTTGATGTCTTCACTATTATTATACAATGTAGAAAATAGTACAAATAAAGAAAAACCCTTGAATGAGTAAGTGTGTCCAAACTTCTGATACTGTATATGTGGAGTCCCCATACTCCACAAACGCCGAGACGTGGGTGGCAATAGTCTATTCCAGTCTGTCTCTGTCTGCTTGTTGTCAGTTTAGCACCATCCCAATGTCACAGCTCTGATTGGATGAACCGTGAGTACCTTCCATTTGGTATGGAGCTCCCGCCTATCTGTCTGCATATTGACGTGTGTGTGTGTGTGTGTGTGTGTGTGTGTGTGTGTGTAAGAGAAGAAGATGCTAACACTGGAACAGACCAGCGGATTACGTAATCCCTGGCTAACACTGGAACAGACCAGGGAGTTACCGTACCCTGCTAACACTGGAACAGACCAGGGGAGTTACTGTTACCGCTTGCGCACTGGAACAGACCAGGGGATTACCTCTGCTAGCACTGAAGACGGACCAGGGGAGTACCCTGCTAGCACTGGAACAGACCAGGGAGTTACGTTACCCTGCTAGCCACTGGAACAGACCAGGGGAGTTACTTTACCCTCGCTAGCACTGGAACAGACCAGGGAGTTATCCCTGCTAGCACTGGAACAGACCAAGGGGAGTTACCCTGCTAGCACTGAAACAGACCAGGGGAGTTACCGTTACCTCTGCTAGCACTGGAACAGACCAGGGGAGTTACCGTTACCTGCTAACACTGGAACAGACCAGGGGAGTTACCCTGCTACACTGGAACAGACCAGGGGAGTTACCCTGCTAACACTGGAACAGACCAGGGGAGTTTACCGTTACCCTGCTAGCACTGGAACAGACCAGGGGAGTTACCGTTACCCTGCTAGCACTGGAACAGACAGGGGAGTTAACCGGTTACCCTGCTGCACTGGAACAGACCAGGGAGTTACCGTTACCCTGCTGGCACTGGAACAGACCAGGGGAGTTACGCGTTACCTGCTAACACTGAACAGACCAGGGGAGTTACGTACCGTTCCCTGCTAGGGCACTGGAACAGACCAGGGGAGTTACCTGCTAACACTGGAACAGACCAGGGGAGTTACCCTGCTAGCACTGGAACAGACCAGGGAGTTACCGTTACCCTGCTAGCACTGGAACAGACCAGGGGAGTTACGTTACCGCTTGCTAGCACTGGAACAGACCAGGGGAGTCCAGTTACCCTGCTACACTGGAACAGACCAGGGGAGTTACCGTTACCCCTGCTAGCCTGGACAGACCAGAGGAGTTACCCTGCTAGCACTGGAACAGACCAGGGGAGTTACCGTTACCCTGCTGGCACTGGAACAGACCAGGGGAGTTACCCCTGCTAAGCACTGGAACAGACCAGGGAGTTACGGTTACCCTGCTGCTAGCACTGGAACAGACCAGGGGAGTTACGCCTGCTAGCACTGGAACAGACCAGGGGAGTTACCCCTAGCACTGGAACAGACAAGGGGATGACTTTACCTGTCCTGCTAGCACTGGAAACAGACCAGGGAGTTACCCGCTAACACTGGAACGACAAAAATAACAGGACCAGGAGTTTACCCGTAGCTAAACAGACCTGGGAACAGACCAGAGGAGTTACCCTTACAGCACTGGAACAGACCAGCGGAGTTACCGTTACCTCTGCTAACACTGGAACAGACCAGGGGAGTTACCGTTACCCTGCTAACACTGGAACAGACCAGGGAGTTACTGTTACCCTGCTGGCACTGGAACAGACCAGGGGAGTTACCCTGCTAGCACTGGAACGGACCAGGGGAGTTACCCTGCTAGCACTGGAACAGACCAGGGGAGTTACCGTTACCTGCTAGCACTGGAAACAGACCAGGGGAGTTACTGTTACCCTGCTAGCACTGGAACAGACCAGGGGAGTTACTGTTACCCTGCTAGCACTGGAACAGACCAGGGAGTTACCCTGCTAAGCACTGGAACAGACCAGGGGAGTTACCGTTACCTCGCTAGCACTGGAACAGACCAGGGGAGTTACCCTGCTAGCACTGGAACAGACCAGGGGAGTTACCCTGCTAAGCACTGGAACAGACCAGGGGAGTTACCTGCTAACACTGGAACAGACCAGGGGAGTTACCGTTACCCTGCTAAGCCATGGAACAGACCAGGGAGTTAAGACACACACACACCAATATATTTATTAACTAGTAACCTGATATGGGGACGGACGGACGCAACACACAAGGACAGACACACGGACACGGACACGGACACCACACACACACACACACACACACACCACACACACACACACACACACACACCACACACACACACACACACACACACACACACACACNGTGTGGTCCTGCCACTACGACCCTGGAAACCAGAGGCTACAGATGATACTGTGTGGTGTGTGGTCCTGCCACTACGACCCTGGAAACCAGAGGCTACAGATGATACTGTGTGGTCCTGCCACTACGACTCTGGAAACCAGAGACTACAGATGAAATAAATGATGATGAACTTCACAGGGTGGTGATCTCGATGCTCCTTTCCAATGAATATCGCTGGTCTTATTCTGGTGACAATATTCTCGCTGCTTGACTAGCCTAATCATGCAGACTAGCCTACCGTCACTGTATCTGTGAGCTGTTGAATAGAGTGCACGTGCCAAGGACCCGTGTGAGCACGTTGGCTATGTAACACAACAGTTTTTAATAATACAACTATCAGCAGAGTTGAAAATGCGACGGAAACACATTGAACTTTAGATTTGTATTCGGTACAAGAAAACTTAGGTGAAAAAAAGTACATATTTGTTTTCACGCCCTGATTTTTTTCCATGAACACGTCCATTTGGTGGAAACACATCAAATAAGCATGTTTTCTTCATGCGGATTTCAGAATATTTACAGGAAAATCTGTCGCCAATTGGATGAAAACCTACTGAGGGAGAAAAACTCTTTAGAGAAACACTTTTACCACAGCAACACATTATAATTATACCCCATAGGAGACAATACAATAACATCTACTGTTCCTAGCATCTCCACAGTGCTAACAGTGTCAGCCTACCAACTATTGTACATGTATCATTTCTACACAGCTAGCATGACCACACAGCTAGCATGACCACACAGCTAGCATGACCACACAGCTAGCATGACCACACAGCTAGCACGACCACACAGCTAGCACGACCACACAGCTAGCACGACCACACACACAGCTAGCACGACCACACACACAGCTAGCACGACCACACAGCTAGCACGACCACACAGCTAGCACGACCACACAGCTAGCACGACCACACAGCTAGCATGTCCACACAGCTACTGTACTGTTCCTAGCATCTTCACATTGCTACTGCTGCAGTAACCTACCATCACCATACACAATATATACTGAACAAAAATATAAACGCAACATGCAACAATTTCCACAATTTTACTAAGTTACAGTTCGTATGCTGAAATCAGTCAAATGAAAAAGAAAAAATAATAATTTATGGATTTTACATGACTGGGCAGGGGCACATCCATTGGTGGGCCTGGGAGGGCATAGGCCCACCCACTTGGGAGATAGGCCCACCCACTGGGGAGCCAGGTCCAGCCAATCAGAACGAGGTTTTCCCCACGAAAGCGCTTTATTACAGACGGTTGGATGTACTGCCGAATTCTCTAAAACAATTTTGGAGGCGGCTTGTGGTAGAGAAATTAACATTCAATTCTCTGGCAACAGCTCTGGTGGACATTCTTGCAGTCAGCATGCCGTTGGCATGCTCCATCAAAACTACAGACATCTGTGGCATTGTGTTGTGTGACAAAATTGCACATTTTAGAGTGTCCTTTTATTGTCCTCAGCATAAGGTAGGGGACAATAATTATGTAATTAATTGTGTATTTATCATGCTGTTTAATCAGCTTCTAGGCAAAGGAGAAATGCTCACTATCAGGGATGTAAACAAATTTGTGCACAAAATTGGATAGAAATAAGCTTTTGTGCATCTGGAAAATTTCCAGGATATTATATTTCAGCTCATGAAACTAGGTTTTCACTCCAACCATGTTCCTGCAGAGATACTCTCCTGTAGGTTTTCACTCCAACCCTGTTCCTGGAGAGAAACCCTCCTGTAGGTTTTCACTCCAACCCTGTTCCTGGAGAGATACCCTCCTGTAGGTTTTCACTCCAACCCTGTTCCTGGAGAGATGACCTCCTGTAGGTTTTCACTCCAACCCTGTTCCTGGAAGGATACTCTCCTGTAGGTTTTAACTCCAACCCTGTTCCTGGAGAGATACCCTCCTGTAGGTTTTCACTCCAACCCTGTTCCTGGAGAGATACCCTCCTGTAGGTTTTCACTCCAACCCTGTTCCTGGAGAGATGCCCTCCTGTAGGTTTTCACTCCAACCCTGTTCCTGGAGAGATACTCTCCTGTAGGTTTTAACTCCAACCCTGTTCCTGGAGAGATACCCTCCTGTAGGTTTTCACTCCAACCCTGTTCCTGGAGAGAGACCCTCCTGTAGGTTTTCACTCCAACCCTGTTCCTGAAGATACCCTGCTGTAGGTTTTCACTCCAACCCTGTTCCTGGAGAGAGACCCTCCTGTAGGTTTTCACTCCAACCCTGTTCCTGGAGAGACTGCTACACACCTGCACTTGTGTTCCTCTTCTCAACAGCAGTTCCTAGCGGTTGGAGAGAGATCTTTCATAATTCATCTTTGAGAAAAACAAGAATTGAGACAGGATCTATGGAGAATAATATGGTTTCCCAGTCCTGGCCGTGGTTCCCGTTTAGAGGGTGGGATTGGCCAAAGGACCTCACGATACAATATCATCACGAAAACTTAGATGCCGATATGATATGCCATTGCGATTCTCCCAATTTTATTTAATATATTGCGATTTGACAAACTGCGATGTGTCAATTGTGAATTTGAAATGTTCAAAACATATTGAATCACTACATGTCTGACGTTTCCACATATTGATCACTACTGTCTGACGTTCCAAACATATTGATCACTACATGTCTGACGTTCCACAACTATATTGATCATATGTCTGAAGTTCCAAACATATTTGATCAACTACATGTCTACCGTTCCCAAACATATTGATCACTACATGTCTGACGTTCCCAAACATATTGATCACTACATGTCTGACGTTCCAAACATATTGATCACTACATGTCTGACGTTCCAACATATTTGATCACTAACATGTCCTGACGTTTCAAACATATTGATCACTACATGTCCTGGACGTTGCCTAAACATATTGTCACTACATGTCTGACGTTCTCAAACATATTGGATCACTACATTGTCTGACGTTCCACAACATATTGATCACTCCAATGTCTGACGTTCCAAACATATTGATCACTACATGTCTGACGTTCCAAACATATTGATCACTACATGTTCTGCTGCAGAGAAGACAACAAAGAGGCAATGAGAAAATGAGTTTTTTTTGATCAGACAGGATAATAAAGTGCTGAAAACATGTTTGCCAAATATTTAAAAAGAAGATCGAAAACAAGCTATAGGATGATAAATAGCATACACTAAGTACGAGTCCAAAAGTTTTAGGACAACCTACTATTCATAGGGTTTTTTATTTTTACTATTTTCTACATTGGCAGAATAATTAAGTGAAGACATCAAAACTAGTGAACTAACACCTCACGGAATCATTGAGTAAAACAAAAAAAGTGTTAAACAAATCAAAATATATTTTATATTCTTGAGATTCTTAAAGATAGCACTCCTTGTGCCTTGATGACAGCATTCACACTCTTGCCATTCTCTTTCACGCAGCTTTTCATGAGGTAGTCCACGCTGGAATTGCATTTAAATTTAACAGATGTGCGCTTGTTAAAATTTAATTTCCATCTTAAATGCGTTTGAACCAATCAGGTGTGTTGTGAACAAGGTAAGGGGTGGTAATACAGAAGACAGCCCTATTTGGTTAAATACCAAGTCCATATTTTTGGGCAAGAACAGCTCAAAAAGCAAAACCAGAAACGACAGTCCATATTACTTTAAGACTTAAAGGTAAATCATACGGAACCATTTCAAGAACTTTGAAAGTTTCTTCAAGTGCAGGTCACAAAAACCATCAAGTTCTATGATGAAACTGGCTCTCCGTGAGGCCGCAACAGGAGACGGGAAGACCCAGAGTAAGCTC
>NW_019943748.1:139116-147369 GCF_002910315.2 Salvelinus sp. IW2-2015 | reverse complement strand
AGTAGTCTCTAAAGGACAGAGGTGGAGGTTTAGAAACCTTAAGAAGGTAGTTCTCAGGAACAGGGTTGGAGTTAAACTACAGGAGGTATCTCTCCAGGAACAGGTTGGAGTTAAAACCTACAGGAGGTTCTCTCCAGGAACAGGGTGGATTGAAAACCTACAGGAGGGTATCTTTCCAGGAACAGGTTGGAGTTAAACCACAGAGGGTCTCTCTCACAGGAGGTTGGAGTAAACCTCAGGAGGGTATCTCTCCAGGAACAGGGTTGGAGTAAATAAGACCTACAGGAGTATCTCTCCAGGAACAGGGTTGGAGTTAAAACCTACAGGAGGGTATCTCTCCAGGAACAGGGTTGGAGTAAACCTACAGGAGGTATCTCTCCAGGAACAGGGTTGGAGTAAACTACAGGAGGTATCTCTCCAGGAACAGGGTTGGAGTTAAAACCTACAGGAGGGTATCTCTCCAGGAACAGGGTTGGAGTAAACCTACAGGAGGTTATCTCTCAGGAACAGGGTTGGATGAAACCTACAGGAGGTATTCTCTCAGGAACAGGTTGGAGTATAAACCTACAGGAGGGTTCTCTCCAGGAACAGGGTTGGAGTAAAACCTACAGGAGGTATTCTCCAGGAACTTGGAGTAAAACCTACAGGAGGTTCTCTCCAGGAACGGTTGGAGTAAACCTACAGAGGGGTACTCTCCAGGAACAGGGTTGGAGTAAAACCTCAGAGGGTATCTCTCCAGGAACAGGTTGGATTAAACCTACAGGAGGGTACTCTCCAGGAACAGGGTTGGAGTTAAAACCTACAGGAGGTATCTCTCCAGAAACAGGTTGGAGTAACCTACAGGAGGTATCTCTCCAGGAACAGGGTTGGAGTTAAAACCTACAGGAGGTATCTCTCCAGGAACAGGGTTGGAGTAAAACCTACAGGAGGTTCTTCCTGTAGGTTTTCACTCCAACCCTGTTCCTGGAGAGATACTCTCCTGTAGGTTTTCACTCCAACCCTGTTCCTGGAGAGATACCCTCCTGTAGGTTTTCACTCCAACCCTGTTCCTGGAGAGATACTCCCCTGTAGGTTTTCACTCCAACCCTGTTCCTGGAGAGAAACCCTCCTGTAGGTTTTAACTCCAACCCTGTTCCTGGAGAGATACTCTCCTGTAGGTTTTAACTCCAACCCTGTTCCTCCAGGGGTGTGGCTGAGTCTTGGGCATTGTTCAGGGGCATGATGGTTGGTGATATCTGTGCTGCAGCGAGTTGGGAGTTTTTTGTTGTTGTTATTGTTGTTGTTGCTTGGATGTAACTGCACCCAGTGTGGGTCATAGTTTTCTTATGGCTGGTTCCATGAGTGGGTGTCAGGTAGCTGGTAGTTTCCCTGTGGGTTTGAGCCTTGGGCTACCTTGGTTCGTCGATGAGGCAGTGAGCGAATGCGAATGTTTTGGACTTGCGGTTCCTTGTGTGAGTTCTGGCATTCCAGACTCGGGCCTCTGTGGGAGCCTTTTTGGAACCAGTAGGGTCTTTGGACTTGGGCAGCCATGGTCGATGTTAGGCAGGTGTTTTGTCTGGGTTACCAAGGTTTCCCTGTGGGTTAGAGCCGTTGGCTACCTTGATGGGCGGCAACCAATAGAGTTCTCATTTATCAGGGTTACCACAGTTCCCTCTGGGTTTGAACCTCGGTCTGCCGTGATTCATTGACTCTGGTTGATGCTATGCAGTGCGCGTGTGCACTTTACCAAGTCACGACAGGTGTTCTGTTGTTCTGGACTTGACGGTTAAGTTTAGGCTTTAATTCTAACTAGTAAAGGTTAAGGGTTAAGGTTTGGAATAAGCTTCAAACAGAAAAACAAAAAATGAGTGCCTGGCATTGGGTTTGAACCCACGGTCCTCGGCACTGAAGCACGTAGTTTAAGCCGTTCCTCTATCCCCATCCACAACAACCTAGCAAGCCTACTAGATGATAATACGTGCTCACGCTCCCCCTAGTGGACGATATTGAAGGCATCTCCTGACGTCCTGAACAAACGTTGAATACTGAAGTCGATCTGGTGTGATCTCGCTGGCTAGCTACTATGTCATTGTAAATAAGAATTTGTTCTTATATGAACCTGCCTGGTTAAATAAAGGGGCCCACTAAGCTACACTGGCTAGCATTACCATACTGCTGCTAGCAATATGCTGGGCGATACACTCACCACAGTATGAAAGAGTCTGATTATTAGCAGGCATTATGCCTATAGGTGTACAATAGACCTACAGCTAACCCACACTGTGAAGCTACAGCATCTTTCTGCTATGCTGAGGTCATCTTTGACGCTGGATGAAAGAAGAAAAGAAACACCACCATTCTATGAGGCAGAGACAAAAGCATTGAGAGATTAAATTCAATACAAAAAAGTACTATCAGTAGCCAAAGGTGCCAGGGTGATTTCAAATGCTTTGCTATTAAATATCCAATCTTCATCTGAAAAATCAATATCATATTAGACCATCATCTTCACACCAATAGATTAATATCCCCTCATATCCCCTCACAGGCGTTCAGACCAGGTGAGGGGGGGGGTGAAAGGCACAGGATATAAAGTATTTGAAATGGGTAAAAAGGAAGAGAGGGAGGAGAAGAGAGAGAGAGGTGAAGAGAAGAGAGAGAGAGGTGAAGAGAAAGAGAGGTGAAGAGAGGGAGGAGAAGAGAGGGAGAGGTGAAGAGAGGGAGGAGAGTGAAAGAGAGAGAGAGCTGAAAGAGAGGGAGGTGAAGAGAGGGAGGTGAAGAGAGAGGAGTGAACGAGAGGGAGGAAAGAGAGGGAGAAGAGAGAAGAGAGGTGAAGAGAGGAGGAGAAAGAGAGGAGGAGGAAGAGAGCAGAGATGAAGAGAGGGAGGAAGGAAGAGGGGTTGGGAAGAGAGAGAGGTGGAAGAGAGGGAGGAGAAGAGAGAGGTGAAGAGACGAAGAGAGGTGAAGAAGAGGAGAAGAGAGGTGAGAAGAGTGGAGCTGAGGGGAGGGAGGATAAGGAGAGAGAGAGTGAAGAAGAGGAGGAGAAGAGAGGGAGGAGAAGAGAGAGGGAGGAGAAGAGAGAGAGAGTGAAAGAGAGGGAGGAGAGGAGGGAGGAGAAGAGAGCGAGGACAAGAGGGAGTGAAAGAGGGAGAGAAGAGAGGAGGAGGAATGATAAGAGAGAGAGGTGAAAATAGAGGGAGGACAAGAGAGGGAGGACAAGAGAGGGAGGAGAAGAGAGGGAGGACAAGAGAGGGAGGAGAAGAGAGGGAGGACAAGAGGGAGGTGAAAAGAGAGGGAGGAGAGCAGATGATGGAAAAGAGAGAAAAGAATGAAGGGATGTGAGAGAGATAGAGAGAAAGAGAAGGAGAGAATTTGACAAAGTCTCTGACTTGGCAGGAATGGTGAGATATTACGAGCAGAGAAAAGAGGGAACAAGTAAGAGACAGAAGCGGATCAAGTTTTACCCCAAAAAAAGAGAAGCTAAAGAGAAAGCTGGAAAGAGCGAGGCCATAGGAAGCAAGGAGGAGATGGAGCAGTATTTCTAACCAGGCAGGTGAAAGAAAACGTGAGCAAAGGATAGAGAGGAAGAGCGATCATCAGTGGTGGAAAAAGTACCCAATCTTCATACTTGAGTAAAAGTAAAGATACCTTAATAGAAAATGACTCAAGTAAAAGTGAAAGTCCCCCAGTAAAATACTACTTCAGTAAAAGTCTAAAAGTATTTGGTTTTAAATATACTTAAGTATCAAAAGTAAAAGTATAAATCATTTCACATTTCTTATATAAAGCCAAACAGGCGGCATAATGTTCTTGTTTTGTTTCATTTACGGAAAGCCAGGGGGCACACTCCAACAATCAGACATCATTTAAAAACAAAGCATGTGTTGAGTGAGTCCACCAGATCAGAGGCAGTAGAGTTGTCCAGGGATGTTCTCTTGATAAGTGTGTGAATTACACCATTTTCCTGTCCTGCTAAGCATTCAAAATGTGACGAGTACTTTTGGGTGTCAAGGAAAATGTATGGAGTAAAAAGTACATCATTTTCTTCAGTAATGTAGTGAAGAAAAAATTAAAGTTGTAAAAAATATCAATAGTAAAGTAAAGTACAGATACCGTAAAAAAAACTACTTAACTTCTTATGGCTAAACATTGAAAAGGCAGAGCGCGAAATTCAATTATTTTTTGTTAAAATATGTAACTTTCATACATTCACAAGTGCAATACACCAAATTAAAGCTTAACTTCTTGTTAATCTACCCATCATGTCTGATTTCAAAAAGGCTTTACAGCGAAAGCACAACATATGATTATGTTAGGTCAGAGCCTAGTCACAAAAACACATACAGTACATCTATTTTCCAGCTAAAGAGAGGAGTCACAAAAAGCAGAAATAGAGATAAAATTAATCACTAACCTTTGATGATCTTCATCAGATGGCACTCATAGGACTTCATGTTACACAATATATTTATGTTTTGTTCGATAAAGTTCATATTTATATCCAAAAACCTCAGTTTACATTGGCGCATTATGTTCAGTAATGTGGTGCCTCGAAAACATCCGGCGAATTTTCAGAACACCAATTTACAGAAATACTCATCATAAACTTTGATAAAATTACAACTGTTATGCACAGAATTAAAGATGTATCTCCTTAATGCAACCACTGTGTCAGATTTAAAAAAAACTTTACGGAAAAAGCACACCATGCAATAATCTGAGTACGGCGCTCAGACACAAAAACAAGCAATTCAGGTACCCGCCATGTTGTGGAGTCAACAGAAGTCATAAATTGCATTATAAATATTCACTTACCTTTGATGATCTTACATTTTTTACATTTTACATTTTTAGTCATTTAGCAGACGCTCTTATCCAGAGCGACTTACAGTAGAGTGCATACATTTTATTACATTTTTACATACTGAGACAAGGATATCCCTACCGGCCAAACCCTCCCTACCGGCCAAACCCTCCCTAACCCGGACGACGCTATGCCAATTGTGCGTCGCCCCACGGATCTCCCGGTTGCGGCCGGCTGCGACAGAGCCTGGGCGCGAACCCAGCCCAGCCTGGGCGCGAACCCAGAGACTCTGGTGGCGCAGCTAGCACTGCGATGCAGTGCCCTAGACCACTGCGCCACCCGGGAGTATTCATACATTCTTCATCAGAATGCACTCCCAGGAATCCCAGTTCCACAATAAATGTTTGTTTTGTTCGATAAAGTCCATAATTTATGTCCAAATACCTCCTTTTTGTTAGCGCATTCAGTTCACAATCCAAACTCACGAGGCGTGAGCAAGTCCAGGCGAAAGTTCAGACGACAAGTCAAAAAAGTTATATAACAGTTCGTAGAAACATGTCAAACGATGTATAGAATCAATCTTTAGGATGTTTTTAACATAAATCTTCAATAATGTTTCAACCGGAGAATTCCTTTGTCTTTTGAAATGCAATGGAACGCAGGTCACTCTCATGGCACTCTGCCAGACACCTGTTTGAAACAGCTCTCATTCCCTCCTCCTTCACAGTAGAAGCCCCAAACAAGGTTCTAAAGACTGTTGACATCTAGTGGAAGCCTTAAGAAGTGCAATATGACCCCATAGACACTGTATATTAGAAAGGCAATGAGTTGAAAAACTACAAACCTCAGATTTACCACTTCCTGGTTGGATTTTTCTCAGGTTTTCGCCTGCCATATGAGTTATGTTATACTCACAGACATCATTCAAACAGTTTTAGAAACTTCAGAGTGTTTTCTATCCAAATCTACTAATAATATGCATATATTAGCTTCTGGGCCTGAGTAGCTGGAAGTTTACTCTGGGCACGCTTTTCATCCGAARGTGAAAATGCTGCCCCCTATCCCAAACAGGTTTTAAGTAGTACATTCAAGTATTTTTACGTAAGTACTTTACACCAGTGGCGATCATCCGAGGTCGGGTACGAACAACAACCTCATCCATAAGAATAATGTATTGTGATGAACCTTGCTGGTTGAGCAACAGTATGCTCCTATCACTGCCCTAAAATGGCTGTCAACAACTCCCCAAACTTTTTTTTTACCAAAGTGAAACTGACCTTGCTGGTTGTGCAACAGGGGCTTAGCTCCACTGATCCAAAATGGCCACCAACAACTAAAATGCAACAACATGAAACTGACCTTGCTGATTGAGCTGCAGAGTGCTCTTGCTCCACTGCGACAGCCCCACGATGGCCACCATCTTGGCTCCAAGACTTGAGCGTCTCTTCTTGTTCCCGGCCAGCGTTCCCACCTCTCCCGGCCGACCGCCACTCCCGGGACTCTTCTCCAGGCTGTACATGGCTCCCGAGATACTGGAGGACCGGACAACGTTCCCCACCACTGCCGCCCTCATCCCGGAGAGACCGGTCATGCCACCGTGGACGGGACTGGGCACCTCGACAGAGCTGCTAAGCATCATGGCTACTGAGCAGGAGGACAGTCGATGGGCTGGAGGGGGTAGAGAGAGGGGAGAGGGGTTAGATTGAATTTGGAGTGAATAAGAAGAGGGGTTAGATTGAGTTGGGAGAGAAGAAGAAGAGGGATTAGATTGAGTTGGGAGAGAAGAAGAAGAGGGGTTAGATTGAGTTGGGAGAGAAGAAGAAGAGGGGTTAGATTCATCAAGGCAAAGGGTGGCTGCTTTGAAGAATCTCAAATAATAAAATATATTTTTGATTTGTTTAACACTTTTTTATTACTGAATGATTCCGTGAGGTGTTATTTCACAGTTTTGATGTCTTCACTATTATTCTACAATGTAGAAAATAGTAAAAAAAATAAAGAACAACCCTAGAATTAGTAGGTGTGCCGCAAAACTTTTTGACTGGTACAGTGTATGAATAGCACAATAGCACAAAAAAACTATTCAATACATTTTAGAATAAGGCTTGTAAAGTAACAAAATGTGGAAAAGGTCCAGGGGTCTGAATACTTTCCAAAGGTATGTATGTGGAGTAAATACATGATTTATAATATATTTATGAATATGTGTTGAACTATTGCTCCCGAGTGGCGCAGCGGTCTAAGGCACTGCATCTTAGTGCAAAGTGACACTAAAGTCCCTGGTTCGAATCCAGGCTGTATCACATCTGCCGTACTTGGGAGTCCCATAGGCGGCGCACAATTGGCCCAGTGTCGTCCGGGTTTGGCCGGGGTAGGCCGTCATTTGTAAATAAGAATTGTGTCTTAACTGACTTGCCTCGTTAAAAAAAACATATATATATATAATATATCAGGCTTTGGTCCTTTCAGTGTTTAGGGAAGGCTGGAGCAGAGGGGTGAGGTTACGCTGTTGGGGCAGCTCAGGCAATTATTTCCAGCAGTTGAATTTCAGCAGGTGATAATTTCACACGAGGTGATATTTCAGCAAGGTGATATTTCAACAGGTGATATTTCAGCGGGTGAAAATTTTAACAGGTGATATTTCAGCAGGTGATATTTCAACAGGTGATATTTCAGCAGGTGATAGTTTCACAGTGATATTTCAGCAGGTGATATTTCAACAGGTGATATTTCAAGCAGGTGATATTTCAACAGGTGATATTTCAGCAACAGGTGATATTTCAACACGGTGATATTTCCCAGCAGGTGATATTTCAGGCGGTGATATTCAGCAGGTGATAGGTTCAGCAGGTGATATTTCAACAGGTGATATTTCAGCAGGTGATTATTTCAACAGGTGACCCCTATTTCAGCAGGTTGATATTCAAAGGTGATAGTTCAGCAGGCTGATATTTCAGCAGGTGATGATTTCAGCAGGTGATATTCAACAGGTGTATATTTCAACAGGTGATAGTTCAAACAGGTGATATTCCTTCAACAGGTTGATATTTCACAGGTGATATTTCACAGGTGATATTTCAGCAGATGATATTTAACAGGGCCCGGGTGATATTTCAGCAGGGTTGATATCTCAGCAGGTGTATAGGATTTGTCAACAGGTGATATTCAGCAGGTGAGCCATTTCAGCAGGTGATTAGTTTCAGCAGGTGATATGTCCAACAGGTGATATTTCACAGGTGATATTTCAGCAGGTAAATAGTTTCAACAGGTGAATATATTTCAGCAGGTGATATCTTTCAGCAGGTTGGAATTATTTCAGCAAGGTGATATTTCAGCAGAGTGATATTCTCACAGGTGATATTTCAACAGGTTGATATTTCAGCAGGTATCAGTTTCAGCAGGTGATATTGTCAAGCAGGTGATATGTTACCCAAACAAGGTGATAGTTCCATGCAGGTGATGATTTTCAG
>NW_019943748.1:133270-138465 GCF_002910315.2 Salvelinus sp. IW2-2015 | reverse complement strand
GATTGAGTTGGGAGAGAAGAAAAAGAAGAGGGTTAGATTGAGTTGGGAGGAGAGAAGAATTCAGAACTTTATTAATCCATTCGAGATTGACATTTGTCTCCTGCAGTACGCAACCCTGCCGATATACAAACACATACACGTAAACACACATTAGGTTGGGAGCCCATATGGAAAACTCATGTATTATAAATATACACATATAACAGTACCAGTCAAAGGTTTGGACACACGTACTCATTCAAGGTTTTCTTTATTTTTACTATTTTCTACATTGCAGAATAATATATGTACTGCATCAGATGGCCTGGCCTCCACAATCACCGACCTTCACCCAATTGAGATGGTTTGGGATGAGTTGGACCGCAGATGAATGAAAAGCAGCCAACAAGTGCTCAGCATATGTGGGAACTCTTTCAAGACAGTTGGAAAAGCATTCCAGGTGAAGCTGGTTGAGAGAATGCCAAGAGTGTGTAAAGCTGTCATCAAGGCAAAGGGTGGGCTGCTTTGAAGAATCTCAAATATAAAAATATATTTTGATTTGTTAACACTTTTTTATTACTGAATGATTCCGTAGGTGTTATTCACAGTTTTTGATGTCTTCACTATTATTCTACAATGTAGGAAAATAGTAAAAATAAACAGAACAACCCTAGAATTAGTAGGTGTGCCCAAAACTTTTTGACTGGTACAGTGTATGAATAGCACAATACACAAAAAATAACTATTCAATACATTTAGAATAAGGCTGTTAAAGTAACAAAATGTGGGAAAAGGTCCAGGGGTCTGAATACTTTCCAAAGGTATGTATGTGAAGTAAATACATGTATTTATATATATTATGTATGTGTTTGAACTATTTGCTCCGAGTGCGCAGCGGTCTAAGCACTGCATCTTTAGTGCAAGAGTGACACTAAAGTCCCTGGTTCGAATCCAGGCGTATCACATCTGCCGTGATTGGGAGTCCCATAGGGCGGCGCCACAATGGCCCAGTGTCGTCCGGGTTGGCGGGGGTAGGCCGTCATTGTAAATAGAATTTGTGTCTTAACTGACTTGCCTCGTTAAAAAAAACATATATAATATATATATATATACAGGCTTTTGGTCCTTTCAGTGTTTTAGGGGAAGGCTGGAGCAGCAGGGTGAGGTTACGTGTTGGAGCTCCAGCCAATATTTCCAGCAGTTGATATTTCCCAGCAGGTGATATTTCAACAGTATATTTCAGCAGGTGATTATTTCAACAGGTGATATTTCAGCAGGTGATATTTCAACAGGTGATTATTCAGCAGGTGATATCAACCAGGTGATTTCAGCAGTGATATTTAGCAGGTGATATTTCACAGGTGATATTTCAACAGGATGAACAGTATTTCAACAGGTGAATTTGATATTTCAAAGCAGGAATATCAAACAGGTGATTTGGAATTTACAACACAGCGTTGATATTTCAGCAGGTGAGTATTTCAAGCAGGTGATATTTTCAGCAGGGTCTCTCTCCAGAACAGCGCATGCAGGTGAGTTTAGTTCCAGTTCATGTGATATTTCAAACAGGTGTATAGGTGATCAGCAGTGAAGGACTGTTGGGTGGGATTATTTCAACATAGTGATATATGTCTAGTCTATGGTAAAATAAACCTTCAAACCAACGGGTGAAGATAGCGTTCAGCCACCTCTCTCCAGAAACAGGTGAAGTAATTTCCAACAAAGGTGCATATTTCAGCAGTTGGAGTTGAAAACCTACAGCAGGGTTATCTTCCAGGAACACAAGGTTTGTGTGATTATTGGTTCAGACAGTGAAACCGTACAGGAGGTCGTCGTACTCTTCCTCAAGCAACAGAGTTTATTATTATGCAACAGGGGGTACTTTGGAGATCATGAGGCTTTTGTATCAAAAACAAACGGTCGATATAACAATATTCAAAGCACGTGATATTTTCAACAGGTGATATTTCAGCAGGGTGATATTTTTCAAAAACACGGAGTGATATTTCCAGCAGGTTGATATTTCAACAGAGCGTGATATTTCCAGCAGGTGTGATATTTCAAGCAACGGGTGATTATTATCTCTCAGCGCCAAGGAACCAGGGGTGATTATTTCAACAGGTGGTATAGGAGTAAATACTCATGACCACCAGGTGAAGAATATGTTCAAGCATCCTGTCTAGAATGTGAACAGTGTGTGGAGGGAAATTCACCTACAGCAGCCAGGTAGGGTGATATATGTTCCTAGCCCAGCATGCGTGAGTATCTTCACACACAGAGGTGGTGATATGGAATCAGCACAGGACGGTGATGTTTCAGTTCATTTGGAGTTTGAGTTTTTCTCCAGAAAAACCTAGCAGTGATATTCTCCAGCAGGATATTTCCAGAGCAGGTCAGTCTCGTCATCATTTTCCAGCCCAGAGTGAAATATTTACCCCGGAACAAAGCAGGTTGGAGTGGTTAATACCTACTATCTCTAGAGCCACAGGTGATATTTCAACAGGTGATATTTCAGCAGGTAATATTTCAGCAGGTGATATTTCAACAGGTGATATTTCAGCAGTTGTGTAACTGGAAAGGATGGGGGGTAATATTTGAAGGATGAGGTAGTTTTACAAAGTCAACAAGACTACATGTATTTATTATGTCTGCTGTCATCAGAAATCATTTCGCTGCATCATCAATAATGTCCCAAACAAACAAACACGGACACATAGAGTGTATATGTATGCAAACTGTTCATATGAGTTAGCATAGGATCTGAGAGAACACACACACACACTCATTCAAAAGGCAAAGAGGGTGGGGCTTTGAAGAATCTCAAATATAAAATATATTTTGATTTTTGTTTAACACTTTTTTGATTACTGAATGATTCCGTAGGTGTTATTTCACAGTTTTGATGTCTTCACTATTATTCTACAATGTAGAAAAATAGTAAAAATAAAGAACAACCCTAGAATTAGTAGGTTGTGCCCGAAACTTTTGGACTGGTACAGTGTATGAATAGCACAATAGCACAAAAATAACTATTCAATACATTTTAGAATAAGGCTGTAAAGTAAAAAATGTGGAAAAGGTCCAGGGGTCTGATATACTTTCCAAAGGTATGTATGTGAGTAATACATGATTTATACTATATTTATGTATGTGTTTGAACTATTTGCTCCCGAGTGGCGCAGCGGTCTAAGCACTGCATCTTAGTGCAAGAGGTGACACTAAAGTCCCTGGTTCGAATCCAGGCTGTATCACATCTGGCCGGAGGGTAGATTGGGAGTCCCATAGGCGGCGCACAATTGGCCCAGTGTCGTCGCGGTTTGGCCGGGGGGGTAGGCCGTCATTGTAAATAAGAATTTGTTCTTAACTGACTTGCCTCGTTAAAAAAAACATATAATATATAGTAATATATCAGGCTTTGGTCCTTTCAGTGTTTAGGGAGAGCTGGAGCAGAGGGGTGAGGTTACGCTGTTGGAGAGCTCAGCAATATTTCAGCAGTTGATATTTCAGCAGGTATATTTTAAGGGATAATTTCAGCAGGTGATCTTTCAGACAGGTGATATTCGCAGCAGGATGATATTTCACAGGTGATATTTCAGAGGTGAATTTCAACAGGTGATATTTCAGCAGTGATATTTAGCAGGTGATTTTCAGCAGGGTGATATTTCAACAGGTGATATTTCAGCAGGTGATATTTCAACAGGTGATATTTCAGCAGGTGATATTGTCAACAGGTGATTATTTTCAGCAGGTGATATTTCAGAGGTGATATTTCAGCAGGTTTATTTCAGGCAGGTGATATTTCGCAACAGGTGATATTTCAGCAGGTGATATTTCAACGGTGATATTTCAGGCAGGTGATATTTCACAGGTGATAGTTGTTCAGCAGGTGATATTTCAGCAGGTGATATTTCAGCAGGTGATATTTCAACAGGTGACTATTTCAAAGGTGATATTTCAACAGGTGATATTTCAACAGGTGATATTTCAGCAGGTGATATTTCAACAAGGTGATTTTCAGCAGGTGATATTTCAACAGGTGATATTTCAGCAGGTGATTATTCAGGTTCAGGTGATATTTCAGCCGCGTGATATTTCAACAGGTGATATTTCAGCAGGTGATATTTTCAGCAGGTGATGTTTCAGCAGGGTGATATTTCAGCAGGTGATATTTCAACAGTGATTTTCAGCAGGTGATGTTTCGAACAGGTATATTTCAACAGGTGATATTCAGCAGGTGATACTTTCAGCAGGTGACATTTCAGCAGGTGATATTTCAGCAGGTGATATCTCAGCAGGAGGTGATATTTTCAACAGGTGATTATTTCAGCAGTGATCATTTCAGCAGGTTGATTATTCAGCAGGTGATATTTCAACAGGTGATATTTCAAGCAGGTGATATGTTATGCCAGCATGGTGATATTATCAAGGTGATATTTCAGCAGGTGATATTTCAGCAGGTGATATTTCAGCAGGTGCATTATTTTCAGAGCAGGTGATATTTCAACAGGTGATATTTCAACAGGTGATATTTCAGCAGGTAATATTTCAGCAGGTGATATTTCAACAGGTGGATATTTCAGCAGTTGTGTAACTGGAAGGATGGGGGGTAAATATTTGAAGGATGAGGTATGTTTTACAAAGTCAACAAGACTGACATGTATTTATTATGTTCTGTGTCATCAGAAATCATTTCGCTGCATCATCAATAATGTCCCAAACAAACAAACACGGACACATAGAGTGTATATGTATGCAAACTGTTCATATGAGTTAGCATAGGATCTGGAGAGAAACACACACGACACACAACACACACACACAGCACACCAACACACCACACACACACACACACACACACACAGACACACACACACACACACACCACACACACACACACACACACAACACACACACACAACACCCACACACTCAGACAGGAGGTTTTGAAATGTCAGGTCTGGCCTGCTGCTGTGTGGTGAACCTGTTGGCTGGTATTTGTCTTCATGTTATTTTGAAGACTTTTTCTCAGTTTGACCTTAAGAACTGACCAGATGATAACCTATAGAGCCAACCGGCACAGTAGGGGGAAGTCCTAGCCGAGGACAAACACACAGGGCGCGCATCACAAGCACACACAACACGCACCAACACACACCACCAACACACACACACCCAGCACACACACACACACACACACACACAACACACAACAATTG
>NW_019943748.1:122086-129179 GCF_002910315.2 Salvelinus sp. IW2-2015 | reverse complement strand
ACACACACACACACACACACACACACACACACACACAGATCAAAACTGTATAGGGTGTCGGCTGCATTCTCGCAGTAACTTCTGGAGATTGTTTCATATTGTGGTGGTCGCCTGCGAAGTTATTTCCGTGGATCACAAAAAGCTAAATTAAGATGACAAGGGGCTGAATGAAATGTAAAAAGGCTTTGAAAATACAAAAGCTTGCAGTACGCTCAGAGAGGAAAAGCTTGTTTTTCCGAGAAATATTTAAAAACACAACAGGAATTTCACATTAATATGAACATTTAGGGGATTCAATTAGATGTTTTTTCTACACATTTTCAAAGTGAAAGAAAGTTATAGAACACACTTCGCTGAAGCACATTTGGCTGCCATTACTGTAAACCCTTACTGTAAACCCTTACAGTAAAACCATTACTGTAAAACCTGTAATGTAAACATTTACTGTAAAACCCTTACTGTAAACCCTTACTGTAAAATCCTTACTGTAAAACCATTACTGTAAACCCTTACTGTAAACCCTTACCTCAAAACCATTACTGTAAAACCATTTTCAATAAGATTCTACCAACTTTGCACAACTTATAGGGCGACATACACTGAAGTGTACAAAACATTAAAGACACCTAACGTTTGAATGAAAGACTGAGCAGCTAAATCCAGGTGAAAGGTCTTGGCTGCAACTCAATCTTAAGAAGGTGTTCCTGAAGGTTGGTATACTCAGTGTATATCTTACCTCTATATTGTTTAATTTCCTCTGGATTCTAAGAGAGAGCTGACGAGCTCAACGGTGAGCCTGTCAGTAAACATTAATTCTCGCACAGCATCCAGCCTAGCGGACACAATACTATTTTCATAATTTTTTTTTACAACTTTTTTTCCTCTGGCCTCCTTGGTTGGGTGGAATACAGCTGTTCATATCTTCATGCGGTCCTTTTCTCATCCCGAGATTTACAGTATTACCGGTTTAGAACACAAGTGGGCACCAAAAAACACAATAAAAAACAACAACATTGGGTGTCTATTACCAGAAGTAATAGCGAATTGGCATGGAGGCTGCTAGCTAAATATGCTAACGAGCGCAAACGAAAATAAACTAATTACAAAGACAAACAGTCCAGCTCATGAAGAAATATCTTGCTGCATTTTGTAAACACAGATCGAAAAGGCTTTTTATTGTAATTTCTGCTCGGCATCAGACACATTTTATGCTTCATTTGCACTTCTAAACTCGGATGAGAATTGACGAACGTCCGGACACCCCTCCGACTGATGTATAGCTACTTTTCTCCTGTACTTTTCTTGGTCTAGCCAGCCTATATTTCACCAGTAAAATGCAATATTAACTTTTAAACAAAACAGTAGGAAATGTACTGTAGCTAAATTCTTTCTATGAAAAGCCTAAACATTAGAAATAGGATGGCCATGCATCGTTTTTTACAAAACACTTTGCTTTTTCATTGTCAGCTCATTTAATAGTGTGGCTGCCAGCCAAATAGCGTGGGCACCTCTGTTGTCATCTGATGAAAATGAAGCTGTTTCCTGCTGAACGTGTTGCTCTAATGTATTTTCTGTGAAGGAAAACTAAAAGTTGCACGTCCCTGATCGCTCTATGGAAGCAACAAAAAAAAAAACACTGTTGACTTTCAATATAAAATGTGACCCCTTGTCAACACACAGCTGGACTAGCCTGCTCCTATTTTTCTCCCGCTGTGCTGTTAACAAACCAACACGTGACTGGCTGAACTGTGCTGAGGAACAAAGTCATGTCATGTAAGATAAGGTGAAATGAAGAACGGGTAAAAACACCAATACCTTTGGAACGGATTATAATAGAGACATGAGGTTTGGACCGTTGGTTTTCTTACAGGAGAGTATCTACACAGTATCTTGGATTGGACACCCTAAAATGTAGAAACATTCAAACCATACACACACACACTATATGCCCTTCTAACTCTGCTGTCTAACGTTATAAATCACCCTGAATCATCCTCTTTCCTCCTCTCCTCTCCTCTCCTCTCCTCCTCCTTCTCCCTCCTCCTCTCCTCTCCTCTCCTCTCCCCTCTCCTCTCCTCTCCCATCCTTCCTCTCCTCTCCTCTCCTCTCCTCTCCTCTCCTCTTCTCTCTTCCTCTCCTCTCCTCTCCTCTCCTCTCCTCTCCTCTCCTCTCCTCTCCTCTCCTCTCCTCTCTCCTCTCCTCTCCTCTCCTCCTCCCTCCTTCCTTCTTCCTCTCCTCTCCTCTCCTCTCCTCTCCTCTCTCTCCTTCCTCTCCTCTCCCATCCTTCCTCTCCTCTATTCTCCTCTCCATCCTTATTTCTCTCCCCTTTCCCATCCTCTATTTTTCCTCCCCTCTCCCACTCCTCTGTTTTTTGTTTGCTCTGTCTATTCACACATTCTGACTGCTGTATTCAGCAAAGCTAAGCACTAAATGTCACCCTGCTCAACGTGTCAGGGTTATACTCACGTGTTACACATGCAATCGCACAAGAACACGCATGCACACACACAATAGCTGCAGTAGCAAAAATGTTGTTGAGACAGAATATAAGAGAATATGGGGGGTACACCAGTTTGTTGAGACAGAATATAGAGGGATATGGGGGTACACCAGTGTTGTTGAGACAGAATATAGAGGATATGGGGTACAACAGTGTTGTTGAGACAGAATATAGAGGATATGGGGGTACACCAGTTGTGTTGAGACAGAATATAGAGGATATGGGGGTACACCAGTGTTGTTGAGACAGAATATAGAGAATATGGGGGTACACCAGTGTTGTTGAGACAGAATATAGAGGATATGGGGGTACACCAGTGTTGTTGAGACAGAATATAGAGGCACAACAGTGTTGTGTTGAGTCAGAATATAGAATTACACCCAATCCTAACATGAACCATTTAGAGGGATATACTGTACCTATATCTTACGCTAGTGTACAGGTTAGGGAAACTACCCACCTAGGTGGAGATATCTCAGACACACTTGATTCTCTCCCCCTCTCTCTCTATTTGAAGATCTTCAACCTAGATATCTACTCCCTATGAGAGATCTTCAAACCATAGATATCTACTCCCCTGAAGAAAGATCTTCAACCTAGATATCTACTCCCCTATGAAGAGATCTTCAACCTAGATATCTACTCCCCTATGAAGAGATCTTCAACCTAGATATCTACTCCCTATGAAGAGATCTTCAACCTAGATATCTACTCCCCTATGAAGAATCTTCAACCTAGATATCTACTCCCCTATGAAGAGATCTTCAACCTAGATATCTACTCCCCTATGAAGAGATCTTCAACCTAGATAATCTACTCCCCTATGAAGAGATCTTCAACCTAGATATCTACTCCCCTATGAAGATATCTTCAACCTAGATATCTACTCCCTCTCTACCTCCATCTTTACCTCCGCTCTCCCTCCCCTTACCTCCCGCTCTCCCTCCCTTTACCTCCCCTTGACTCCCGCTATCCCTCCCTCTCTACCCTTCATCTCTACCTCCCACTATCCCTCCCTCTCTACCTTCATCTCTACCTCCCGCTATCCTCCCTCTCTACCCTCCATCTCTACTCCCGCTTTCCCTCCCTCTCTACTCCATCTCTACCTCCCTCTACCCCTGCCGTTCATTCAATGTTCCTTGCTATGGAGTCTCTCTCATCCACTGTTGCACTCCCTTGATCCTTTCCAGTGTTTAGGCACCGTTTTTGTAAAGCAAATGCATTTATAAATGTGCAACGCAATTCACAATTTTGTATTGATTACGAGTCCATGCATCCATGCCGTGTGTATACAGTCAGGTGTTCTTACTTGTGTGTGTTGTGTGTGTGTGTGTGTGTGTGTGTGTGGTGTGTGTGTGTGTGTGTGTGGGTGTGTGTGTGTGTGGTGTGTGGTGTGTGTGTGATGTGATGTGTGTGTGTGTGTGTGTGTGGTGTGTGTGTATTACACCATACATGTGATGTAATCAAATAAGGTAGTGCAGATTGGTAAGCAGGAGCTAGGACACACTTCCTGTTGCTGTTGCCATGGCGGCACCTGCTGTCGCCATGTTTGTGTTTGGCCTCATGGCTTCTCTCTCTCTCTCTCTCTCTTCTCTCTCTCTCTTCTCTCTCTCTTCTCTCTCTCTCTCTTCTCCTCTCTCTCTCTTTCTCTCCTCTCTCTCCCCTCTCTCTCTCTTTCTCTCTCTCTCTCTCTCTCTCTCTCTCTCTCTCTCTTCCTCTCTCTCTCTCTCTCTCTCTCTCTCTCTCTCCCTTGTGGATGGTGTAGCTCTCTGGACCACAGGAGCAGAAGGCTAACGTTTAAACAGCTACAGACAGACAGCTACAGACAGGCAGTTTTAATGCCGGGAAAGAGAATGACAAATAAAACACACACTGTAAGTGCCAGCAGGAACGTATGAAGTGAGAGAGCCAAATGGATCTGAGCCCTATAAAACTAGATACATGTATCTGAGGCAAAAAGACAGACTGACAGAGAGAGGAGGAGAGAGAGAGAACGAGAGCGACAGAGCGAGAGAAAATAATATTTACTTGAATCAGCTATAGAACCCATTGCCCTTTATGGTTGTGAGGTCGGGGGTCCGCTCACCAACCAAGAATTCACAAAATGGGACAAACACCAAATTGAGACTCTGCATGCCGAATTCTGCTAAAATATCCTCAAAATAGGGCATGCAAAGCAGAATTGGACCGATACCCGCTAATGATCAAAATCCAGAAAATAAACGTTAAATTCTACAACCACCTAAAAGGAAGCGATTCTCAAACCTTCCATAACAAAGCCATCACCCACAGAGAGATGAACCTGGAGAAGAGTCCCCTAAGCAAGCTGGTCCTGGGACTCTGTTCACATACACAAACACATCCCACAGAGCCCCAGGACAGCAACACAATGAGACCCAACCAAATCATGAGAAAACAAAAAGATAATTACTTAACACATTGAAAATAATTTACAAAAAAACTGAGCAAATGCTATTCGGCCCTACACAGAGAGTACACAGTGGCAGAATACCTGACCACTGTGACTGACCCAAAATTAAGGAAAGCGTTGACTATGTACAGACCCAGTGAGCATAGCCTTGCTATTGAGAAAGGCCGCCGTAGGCAGACCTGGCTCTCAAGAGAAGACAGGCTATGTGCACACTGCCCACAAAATGAGGTGGAAACTGAGCTGCACTTCCTAACCTCCTGCCAAATGTATGACCATATTAGAGACACATATTTCCCTCAGATTACACAGACCCACAATGAATTTGAAAACAAATCCAATTTTGATAAACTCCCATATCTATTGGGTGAAATACCACAGTGTTCCATCACAGCAGCAAGATTTGTGACCTGTTGCCACAAGAAAAGGGCAACCAGTGAAGAACAAAAACCATTGTAAATACAACCTATATTTATGTTTATTTTGCCTTCTGTACTTTAACTATTTGCACATCGTTACAACACTGTATATACATTTGAAATATCTTATAATTTTGGAACTTATTGTGATTGAAGAGAGAGAGAGAGACGAAGAGGAGAGGAAAAAGGAGAGAGAGAGAGCAGAGACAGAGAGAGAGAGAGAGGAGAAGAAGAGACAGAGACAGAGACAGAGACAGAGACAGAGACAGAGACAGAGAGACAGAGAGAGAGGAAAAGAGAGACAGAGAGACAGAGAGACAGAGAGAGAGGAAAAGAGAGAGAGAATTCAGACTCACAGGCTGCATCTCAAATGGCACCCTTTACCCTGCACTACTTTTGCACCATTTAGGGAACATGGTAGAAGTTGCTCTTGGCCACAGGTCTAGGATCAGTTTACTCTCCCCTAATCCTAACCTTGACCAATAGAGGGACTAGGATCAGTTTAGCCTCCCCTAATCCTAACCTTGACCAATAGAGGGACTAGGATCAGTTTAGCCTCCCCTAATCCTAACCTTAACCATTAGAGGGACTAGGATCAGGTTAGCCTCCTCTAATCCTAACCTTGACCAATAGAGGGTCTAGGATCAGTTTAGCCTCCCCTAATCCTAACCTTGACCATTAGAGGGACTAGGATCAGTTTAGCCTCCCCTAATCCTAACCTTAACCATTAGAGGGACTAGGATCAGTTTAACCTCCCCTAATCCTAACCTTGACCAATAGAGGGACTAGGATCAGTTTAACCTCCCCTAATCCTAACCTTGACCATTAGAGGGACTAGCACAAAATTGACCACAGATCAATGCCTTTTTCTTCATCCTAGTCCCACTGTTACATCTTGCACACTGATTCAGAATTGACTTATTTCACATTCTCTACTCCGAGACGAGACAAATGAATAGGAAACATGGTTGTATTTCTTCTGTTCATTTCATATATATCATTACTACAGACACCAGATATCATTGCACACGCATGTACAGACACACATTCACACAAAAAACACAACTGTGTCCCATTTCCCATGAAATGACAGTTACTCAGATTTGGTGGTTTTGCCTCTCCCATTAGATCAAGCAAATGTTTTAATCCAATCAGATCATTAATGAGGTGTGTCACGGAGTCACTCTCTATAACTCGCCTGGTGACAGCAGCCATAAATGCCATTGGTCACGGTGCGTGTTCCAGCAAATTGCGTAGGTTGTGTTCAATAGGCATAAAACTGATGGGCTGGAGACGAGACTAGAGAAGAGGAGATGAGATTAGAGAAGAGAAAAGGAGACTAGAGAAGAGGAAAGGAGACTAGAGAAGAGGAGAGAAGACTAAAGAAGGGAAGACTAGAGAAGAGAGAAGACAAAAAAATAGGATAGAGAACTAGAGAAAAAAAGACTAGAGAAGAGAAGACTATGGAAGAGAAGACTAGAGAAGACTAAAGAAGAGGAGGCAAGGCTAAAGAAGAGGAGACAAGGCTAAAGAAGAGGAGACACGACTAAAGAAGAGGCAACAAGACTAAAGAAGACTAAAGAAGAAGAGGGGACAAGACTAAAGAGGAAGAGGAGAGAAGACTGGAGTATTGGTGAGAAGACTAGTTTAGAGGAGAGAAGACTAGTTAAGAGGAGAGAAGACTAGTTAAGAGGAGAGAAGACTAAAGAAGAGGAAAGGAGACTAGAGAAGAGGAGACAAGACTAG
>NW_019943748.1:118971-121756 GCF_002910315.2 Salvelinus sp. IW2-2015 | reverse complement strand
GAGAAGACTAGTTAAGAGGAGAGAAGACTAGTTAAAAGGAGAGAAGACTAGTTAAGAGGAGAGAAGACTAGTTAAGAGGAGAGAAGACTAGTTAAGAGGTGACTAAACTTGAGGAGACTAAACTAGAGACTAAACTAGAGGAGACTAAACTAGAGGAGACTAAACTAGAGAAGAGAGGAGAGAAGACTAAGGAAGAGAAGACACTGAGAAGATGATTGAATAAGCCAATTGGAATTTGGGAATGTTTATGTGGCCATGGTTACGTGAATGATCAGGTTGTGAACCACTCTGACTGCTAACTGCCATGACACAGAGGGAGTACCACAGAGAGTAAACACTCACTTGAATGTATCATGAATCATGTGAAGGATGGCTCATCATGTGGCCATGATATCTATCTAGCTATGTGTGATACGTGCTTTTACATCTTTCCCCAAGGTTCCTAATTGAACTGTTTTGCAAAACAAATTGGCTAATGTCACGGGTGTTGAATGGAGCTTCTATGGGTCTTCGTCAAAAGTAGTGCACTGTATTGGGAATAGGGTGCCATTTGGGACCCAATTTCACTCTCACTCTCCCATGTGCTCTTATCTACTCTGCCTCACACCATTTCTCTGCTCTTTATAGCCATGCACTCTGTCTCTCTAAGCATCACAGTGGAAGAACTTGTCCCGATTGGTGTTTTTAATTCATTTATGATGGATTTTGAGGCTGATTCCCTGACCTGTCAATGTTTTTATTTAGCTGTTTTATGATTTTGTTATACTCTTGTGAATTTCATGTATTTTTTACTAGTTTACCTGTAGTGATTAATGTTGTCTGTCTGTAATTGTGTAATGACGTGGTGCTGCCTATCTTGGCCAGGACGCTCTTGAAAAAGAGATTTAAAATCTCAATGAGCCAATGGTTAAATAAAGTGGGACGGATCGGAAAATAACTGCCTCATCTCTTTCTTTTCATCTCTTTATATCTCCAGTAATATCTGTTTATCTGTTTATATCTCCATTAATATCATCTGTTTATATCTCCAGTAATATCATCTGTTTATATCTCCAGTAATATCATCTGTTTATATCTCCAGTAATATCATCTGTTTATCTCTTTATATCTCCATTAATATCATCTGTTTATCTCTTTATCGCTCACGAAAACGCAACTGGCTCTAACGCAAATAGAAAGAGGTGGGAGGCACGGTGCACAACTGAGCAAAGGACAAGTTACATTAGAGTGCTCTAGTGTAGAAACAGACGCCTCACAAGTCTTCAACTGGCAGGTTCATTAAATAGGTACCCACAAAACACCAGTCTCAACGTCAACAGTGAAGAGGCGGACTCCAGGATGCTGGACGTTCTAGGCAGAGTTTCTCTGTCTAGTTGCTGTGTTTTTTGCCCATCTAATCTTTTATTTTTATTCGGCCAGTCTGAGATATGGCTTTTTCTTTATAATCTCCTAGAGTTGAGAAGGATTAGAAAGATTGTCTAGCTCCGTGCTGATTCTAGATGAAAGGATTGTCGTAGTCCATGCTAGATTCTAGATGAAGGATTGTCTAGCTCCGTGCTATATTCAAGATTAGAAGGATTGTCTAGCTCCAGTGCTAGATTTCAGGATTTGGAAGGATTGTCTACTCTGTGCTAGATTCTAGATTAGAAGGATTGTCTAGCCCATTGAGATCTAGATTAGAAGGATTGTCTAGCTCTGTGCCTCAGATTCTAGATTAGAAGGATGTCTAGTCCGTGCTATATTCTAGATTTAGAAGGATTGTCTAGCTCCGTGCTAGATTCTAGATTAGAAGGATTGCTAGGCTCTGTTGCTAGATTCTAGATTAGAAGGATTTCAGCTCCGTGCTAGATTCTAGATTAAGAAGGATTGTCTAGCTCTGTGCTAGATTTAGATTAGAAGGATTGTCTAGCTCGTGCTAGATTCTAGATTAGCAGGATTCTCTATTGTAATCTGTAGAGGATTTGTCTAGCTGGCTAGATGCTGTAGATTAGAAGGTTGTCTAGCTCCGTGCTAGTTCTAGATTACAAGTCTTGTCTAGTCCATGCTAATTCTAGATTAGAAGGATTGTCTAGCTCCGCGCTAGATTTCTAGGTTGAAGGATTGTCTACTCCGTGCTAGATTCAGATTAGAAGGATGTCTAGCTCGTGCTAGATTTAGATTAGAAGGATTGTCTAGCGTCATGCTAGCTGTCTGAGTTAGAAGCGATTGTCTAGCGCGTGCTAGAGCTTTCTAGATTAGAAGGATTGTCTAGCTTGTGCTAGATTCTATTAGAATTCCATGGGCTCATTTAGCCTCAAGACAGATTCTTACTCTCTCAGTTGTGATCATGGTGAAAGGGGGTGTGGGGTGCTGACGAGACCGAACCGCATCCCGGTGGGTGCGTGGGAGAGAGGTGGGACGATGTTAGGTTCACACCACACACACACACACACACACACACACACAACCCACACACCACACACACCAACACACACACACACACCACACACACACACACACACACACACACACAACACACACACACACACACCACGCCAAGGCTACTTTGTCAGACAGAAAAGCATGCCGGGAAGGCATGAGTCAGGCCAACTCCCAGTCTCATCTATATCAACGTGTGTGTGTGTCGGTCTGTCTGTCTGTGTTGTCATCATCAACGGCCCTCTTCATCCACTTTCCCTCTACAGCCTTATTCTTTTAGCTTCTTTTATTTTCTCACATCCCTCGCTCCGTCCTCCTCCGTCCTCCCTCCGTACGTACTATGCTGACATGTAACTCATTCATCTTC
>NW_019943748.1:110102-118946 GCF_002910315.2 Salvelinus sp. IW2-2015 | reverse complement strand
ATGGCCAGAAACAAGAAACTTTCTTTCAGAAACTCGTCAGTCTATTCTTGTTCTGAGAAATGAAGGCTATTCCATGCGAGAAATTGCCAAGGAAACTGAAGATCTCGTACAACGATGTGTACTACTCCCTTCACAGAACAACGCAAACTGGCTCTAACCAGAATAGAAAGAGGAGTGGGAGGACGGTGCACAACTGAGCAAGAGGACAAGTGACATTAGAGTGCTCTAGTGTAAGAAACAGACGCCTCACAAGTCTTCAACTGGCAGGTTCATTAAATAGGTACCCACAAAACACCAGTCTCAACGTCAACAGTGAAGAGGCGACTCCAGGATGGCTGGACTTCTAGGCAGAGTTTCTCTGTCCAGTGTCTGTGTTCTTTTGCCATCTTAATCTTTTTTTTTTATCGGCCAGTCTGAGATATGGGCTTTTTCTTTATAACTCTGCCTAGAGTTGAGAAGGATTAGAAAGATTGTCTTAGCTCCGTGCTAGATCTAGATTTAGAAGGATTGTTAGCTCCATGCTAATTCTAGTTAGAAGGATTGTCTAGCTCCGTGCTATATTCAAGATTAGAGGATTGTCTAGCTCCGTGCTAGATCAGGATTAGAAGGATTGTCTACCTCTGTGCTAGATTCTAGATTAGAAGGATTGGTCTAGCTCCATGCAGATTCTAGATTAGAAGGATTGTCTAGCTCTGTGCTAGATTCTAGATTAGAAGGATGTCTAGCTCCGTGCTATATTCTAGATTAGAAGGATTGTCTAGCTCCGTGCTAGATTCTAGATTAGAAGGATTGTCTAGGCTCTGTGCTAGATTTCTAGATTAGAAGGATTGTCAGCTCCGTGCTAGATTCTAGATTAGAAGGATTGTCTAGCTCTTGCTAGATTCTAGATTAGGAAGGATTGTCTAGCTCGTGCTAGATTCATAGATTAGAAGGATTCTCTAGATCTGTGCTAGATACTAGTTAGAAGGATTGTCTAGCTCCGTGCTAGATGCTAGATTAGAAGGATTGTCTAGCTCCGTGCTAGATTCTAGATTTACAAGTCTTGTCTAGCTCCATGCTAGATTCTAGATTAGAAGGATTGTCTAGCTCCGCGTAGATTTCTAGATTAGAAGGATTGTCTACTCCGTGCTAGATTCAGGATTAGAAGGATTGTCTAGCTCTGTGCTGATTCTAGATTAGAATGATTGTCTAGCGCATGCTAGATTCTAGATTAGAAGGATTGTCTAGCTCCGTGCTAGATTCTAGATTAGAAGGATGTCTAGCTTCTGTGCTAGATTCTGATTAGAAATCTCCATGGGCTCATTCTTAGCCTCAAGACAGATTCTTACTCTCTCAGTTGTGACATGGTGATAAAGTGGGGTGTGGGGTGCTGGACGAGACCGAACCGCATCCCAGGTGGGTGCGTGGGCAGAGAAGGTGCGGACGATGTTAGGTTCACACACACACACACACACACACACACACACACACACACACCACACACACCACACACACCACCACAACACACAACACCACACACACACACACACACACACACACACACACACACCACACCACACACACACACACGCCAAGGCTACTTTGGTCAGAGCAGAAAGCATGCCGGGAAGGCATGAGTCAGGCCAACTCCCAGTCTCATCTATCAACGTGTGTGTGTCGTCGGTCTGTCTGTCTGTGTTGTCATCCATCAACGGCCCTCTTCATCCACTTTCCCTCTACAGCCTTATTTCTTTTAGCTTCTTTTATTTTCTCACATCCCTCGCTCCGTCCCCCTCCGTCCTCCCTCCGTCCGTACTATGCTGACCATGTAACTCATTATCCTTGCATTTCTTATTCTGTTGGGCTGAGAGAGGGGAAGGAAGGGATGGCAAGGAAGCAAGATTTGTGTTTTATTTTCATTTTCTTCGTTGTTTTGACGAGAGAGAGAAATTCACTTTCCTCATCCTTCTGAGTTGCTGAGGAAAAGGAGTAAGGGAGTGAGAGATGATAGGAGGGTGTTATTTCCCCTATATCTTTCTTCTTACATATATTCTTAGGTTTGGTGTGGAGATATAAAACAGATAAACAGATTTGATATTACTTGGCGATATTAAAGAGATAAACAGATGATTTAATGGAATATAAAGAGATAAACAGATTGATGATTACTGGAGAGTATAAAGAGATAAACTAGAGATATTAATGGAAGCAATAAAGAGATAAACAGATGATATGTAATGGAAGGATTATAAACAGATGATATTACTTGGAAGATAAAACAGATATTACTGGAAGATATATAAACAGATTGATATTACTGAGATATAAGGAAGATAAACAGATGATATTAATGGAGATATAAAGAGAAACAGATGATACTTAATGGCAAGATAATAAACAGATGATATTACTGGAGATAATAACAGATGATTATTACTTTGGAGATATAAACAGATGATGATACTGGAAGATATAAACAGATAAAATGATGGATTTAAATGGAGATATAGTACACATCGTTGTACGAGATCTTCAGTTTCTTGGCAATTTCTCGCATGGAATAGCCTTCATTTCTCAGAACAAGAATAGACTGACGAGTTTCTGAAGAAAGTTCTTTGTTTCTGGCCATTTTGAACCTGTAATCAAACCCACAAATGCTGATGCTCCAGATACTCAACTAGTGTAAAGGTCAATTTTATTGCCTCTTTAATTAGAACAACAGTTTTCAGCCGTGCTAACATAATTGCAAAAGGGTTTTCTAATGATCAACTAGCCATTTAAAATGATAAACTTGGATTAMCTAACACAATGTGCCATTGGAACACAGGAGTGATGGTTGCTGATAATGGGCCTCTGTAACGCCTGTGTAGATATTCCATAAAAAATCTGCCGTTTCAAGCTACAATAGTCATTTACAACATTAACAATGTCTACACTGTATTTCTGATCAAATTTATGGTATTTTAATGGACACATTTTTTTGCTTTTCTTTCAAAAACAAGGACATTTTTAAGTGACCCCAACCTTTTGAACGGTAGTGTACACAGTAATAGTCAAAAGTTTGGACACACCTACTCATTTCAGGGTTTTTCTATATTTTTACTATTTTCTACATTGTAGAATAATAGTGAAGACATCAAAACTATGAAATAACACATATGGAATCATGTAGCCTGTAATATTATATCAGCCTCTATTAGCTTGTAAAATTCTAACAGAGGCTTATAGTATATAACAGGCTAACAGAGGCTGATAGTATATAACAGGCTAACAGAGGCTGATACAATATAACAGGCTAACAGAGGCTTATAGAATATAACAGGCTAACAGGGCTTATAGAATATAACAGGCTAACAGAGGCTTATAGAATATAACAGGCTAACAGAGGCTGAAGAATTAGAAGGCTAACAGAGCGGTTATAGAATATAACAGTAGCTAACAGAGTTTATAGAATTATACAGGCTTAAGAGGTTAATAGAATAGATAAAGGCTAAACAGAGGCTGATAGAATTATAAGCAGCTAACAGTGTTTATAGAATATAACAGGTAACAGAGGTCTATAGAATTAACAGGCTAACAGAGGCATAGAATAGTAAAGGCTAAGAGGCTGATAGAATAACAGGCTAACAGTGTTAAGGTAATATAACAGGCTAACAGAGGTTTATAGAATAAACAGGCTAGACATGAGTTAATAAGAATAGTAACAGGCTACACAGAAGGCTGATAGGATATGAAGGGCTAACAGAGGTTTATAGGAGAATAATAACGGCTAAAGAGGTTAGTGAATAAAGGGTACGAGAGGCGTTATAGAGATATCAGCTAGCATAGGGTTGTATAGAGATAGTAAAGGCCAGCTAAGAATAAACAGGCGTACAGGAGTGCTATAGATATAGCAGTGTCAACAAGTTATAGAATATATGACAGGCTAGACAGAGAGCTGATAATTAATATAAAGGGTAACTAGAGGCATGTATGCAAAAGGGCTACAGAGGCTGATGGAATATAAAGGAGCTAGGAGGCTTATAGTAGAAAGGTACGACGGTGGACTATATATGATATGTAGACAGGCACATGGCTAACAGAGGCTGATATAGTGTGATAAGAGCTAAAGGCTGTATAGAGAGATAAAGGGGTAACGGCTGAACAGAGGCGAAGATATAGAAGCAGGCGTTAAAGAGGCTTATAGATTGAACAGGCTACAGAGGCGATTGAATAGTATCGGGGCTAACAGCTAAGAAGCTGATAGTAATAGGTAAGAGGCTAAACAGGCTTATAGAATGATAACAGGCACAGGCTATGCATACGGGTAAATTAAGGCAAAGAGGGTATAGAATTAACGCTACAGGCTGAACAGAGGCTTATGAGAATATATACAGGGATAAGCAGAGGCGATAGAAACAATACAGAGGCTTTATAGAATATAACAGGACAGCTTAGAACAGGCTAGAGGCATTATAGAATATATACAGGTTAAGGCAGTAACAAGCTGATAGATATAACAGCTCTAACAGAGTTTTATAGAATCTATAAGGCTAACGAGAGTTAATAGAAATGATATCAGGCTAAAGAGGCGAAGTAATTGATAACAGTGCTAACAGAGGTTTTATAGAATATAATAAGGCTATAGACAGATGGTATGAGAAAATAAGGGTAACAGAGGCATTATAGATTAATATACAGCTATAAAGGCTTAAGAAATATTAACAGCTAACAGAGGCTTATAGAATACCATGACAGGCTAACAGAGCTTATAAAGTACAGGTAAAGAAGCTATATAATAAGTAAGGACGAACAGAAGTGGAAATATCTAACATGGTACAGGAGGTATAGAATAAAGGTAACAAGGGATAGAAATTACAGGACTAACAGAGCTTATAGAAAAGACGGCTAAGGAGGGATATAATAACAGCTAGAGGATACAGAGAGGCTGATATAGATATAAGGTAACAGAGGTTATAGAATTATAAAGGTAAAGAACAGAGGCTGATAGAGGTATAAGAAGTAAAGAGCGTGGATATAAGGATAAAGGTAATCAGGGCTAAACAGAGGCTTGATCTAATAATAAGGAGGGTAAGAGGTTATGAATTACAGGTCAAGTGCTAACATATGACAGAAATACAGCTAACAAGGTATAGAATATAAAGGTAACGAGGCTACAGAGGTGGTTATAGAATAAAGGCGTAACAGAGTGCTGAATAAGGAATATAAAGACTGAAAGGAGGCTAATAGAATAATTAAAGCTAAGGACTAAAGGAGAGGTTATAGATATATAGTAACGAGGCTTTGAATATATAAAGACAACAGGGCTTATAGATATAAATGTTCTAAGAAGGCTTATGAAAAGAAAGTTAAGGCAGAGTGCTGTATATAATAGTAGAAGCTACAGCTACAGGGGTTGATAGAAATGAAGGGCTACAGAGGCTGAATAGAGAAATAAGATGGCTAACAGAGGGTGATAGAATAGTAGAAAGGGAGAGGCTGAATACTGATAACAGGCTGACAGAGGCTGATATAAATGAAAGGATTGAACAGGAGACTGAAGAATATAAAGCTAACAGGAGCTGAAAGAATATGACAGGCTGAAGAGGGCTTATATAGATTAAAGGGTTAAGAGGCTGATGATAGTGATACTAAGGCAAGAATAGTTATAGGCGAATAAAGGTAACGAGGCGAGAGATGGTAAAGAGGCTAAAGAGAGGCTGATGAATAACAGGGCTAAAGAGTTGTAGAAATGAAAGGCTACAGGCTAAGATAGGATGAGTAAATGAGTAGGCAGCAGAGCAGAATGATAGATAAGGACAGACTGAGGCAGAGGGCTTGATAGGAGATAGGTAGACAGGCTAAGCGGCTTAACAGAGGCGAATTATAGACAGGTCTTAACAGGTAACGAGGTGTTGAGAGTAATCAAAAGAAAGGTGAACAGGGATAAAGGTGAGAGAATTAAACACGCTCAGGGGTACGAGGAGGAGAGATTATAGCTTAGCCGAGGACACAGAGGATAGGAATATACGGGCGATAGAGGCTATGTAGAAGTATATAAGGCCTAAGGCTTAAGAGGCGGATGGGTAGTATAACAGGCTAAAGGCTAACGATTGGGTGAGAGTAATAAAGAATAACGGCGCCGACAGGGTAAAGAATATGAGGGTAACGAAGGCTAACAGAAGGTTAATGAATATAAGGCGAACGAGAGTGAATATAAAAGGACTGGAGTTGGCTATTAGAAGATAAGAAGCGTATACAGGATGCTTATAAGAAATATGAGAATATGATTCAGAAGGCTGATAGGGTATAGATCTAGGGTGATGGCTACAGGGGAGTGGGTCTAGCATCATGGCTGAGAGTAGGAATTATAAAGGCTAACAGAGGCTGGGATAGAGGATATAAGAGGCGAACTGAGTGCGATATAACATATACAGGCAAACAGATGGCGATAGAAGAACGGTGGCTAAAAGAGGCTTGATATTAGATTATAAGTGTCTAACAGGCTGGATGGCTGATAGAATGTAGAGAGGCTCACATGGGCGATAGGGTATGGAGAGGCGGAACAGGAGGCTGTGATAATGAACATAAGGCTAACGAGAGGCTGATAAATGAATAACAGGGCTGAGGACAGAGAGCTGGATGAAGAAGAGATGCAAGGCGTAAGGCAGGGGGTTATGAGAATATAGTAAGCGTGGCCTAAGATAAGGTGCGAGGGCTTAAGAAATGGACGGGATGGGTTTTAAGCAGGGAGAAGGCGATAGTAGTTATACAGGCTAGAAGTTATAGAAATTAGAAGGCGTAAAGTGAGGTGATAGAGGATAGTACAGGGCGGTAGAGGGATTGAAAGATACAGTGCTTAAGCAGAGTGGCTGTATGAGATAGATGGGGCGTACGTGCGTGCGTGGAGGGAGGTGGGGTTAAAGAATAAGGGCGCTGAAAGGCTGAGCAGTGGGCGTATGTAGGTATAAACGAGGCGGAACAAGCGGATGAAAGAAGCTTGGACAGAGGGGATGAGAAAGATACGTGAATCAGAGCGTTATGAGAATATAAAGGGCTAGAGGGATAACAGTAAGAGCGTGTAGAGGGATATATAAAGGCGTAGCAGGCAGACAAGAGAATGAGTAATTAATATAAAGGTGAATGAGGCTGATAGAATGTAGGGCTAATAGGGCTTATATCATAGAACATGGGTGCTAATCAGGACAGAGGGTGATAGAATATAAGGCTAAGAGCGCAGAAAATGAGGCGAAAGTAGGGCTGATAGTTTTATACAGTTGGTTCTGACAGAGTTTGATAGTAATATAATTCGTAACAGAGACCTGATATATAAGGCAACAGAGGCTTATAGAATATTAACAACAGGGATGGAAGAATTAACAGGGTACCAGAGCTATGAGAATATACGGCAAAGGCTATAGATTAAAGGGCTAACAGGCTAACAGAGGTGATAGATTATAGCAGGCTAAGCAGGCAACAGAGGCTTGATGAATATAATAGGCTTACAGGAAAACAAAAAAAGGGAGGGCCCCTGAAAGAAAAATAGAAAATCGTAATAAGCAGGGCCATTAACCCAAGGAAAAAAGGGCCTGATAGATTAGTAAGGGCAACAGCGAAGAGGTGATAGAATAAGTAGACAGGCCTAACAGAGGAGAAGAATAGAAGGAAAGAGCTAATAGGAATATAATGGAACGAGGGTATATGATATACAGCGCTAACCTAAAGAGGCTGATAGATATATACAGCTAACAGGCTAGCTAGAGGCTGATAGAAATAATCAGGCTAATGAGGTGATATATGATATAGACAGGACGAGGCTAATAGAATTATAACGAGGTATACGAGGCTGATAGAATAAACAGGCTAACCAGGCTAACAGAGGTGATAGATATAGGCTTTATTTCCCTAGTTCTGGGATGCCTTTGGATCAATTTCTTCGGATGATGCTATGACAATAGGAAACGAACATGAATTAGTGTAGTGAGAGAAAATGTTAGACTTACTATTACTTGACACATATTAGAGTGATGCTATGACTATTAGATTGTTGCTACGTAGCGTAGCTACGATGTGGGGCGTACCTTCGCACAAACTCAGCTATTGTGTTCACCCTATAGCTTGTATTTCCCATTCTCTTTTTAAAAGATGAGCAAATATTTCACACTTTTATTTACAATTTTCGTGCATCTCTCGTCTTGTCTGCAGCAGACTATTAGTAGATAGCATCTACACACACTCAAATTCTACAGATCTCCTTCTCTACTGATGTACATTGTAATTGATTCTTCTCTCTCGTGTTGCTGTAGATGTGTGCGGGTCGTGTGTGTGGGGTGTCGGTTGTGGTTTTGTCCTTTGTCTCCGTACGTGTGTGTTCGTGCTGTGCTCCGTGGGTTCCCGTTGTGTTTACGTCAATCTTGTGTCTCGTCTGTGTTTCCGTCTAGTTCCGTTCGCCTGTCTCGTCTCCTCTGTGTCTGGCCGTTCCGTCGTGGTCTACGTCTACGTCTTGTGTTGTCCAGTTCCGTCTGTGTTCCTGGCTGCCTTGTTTCGCGATCCCGTCTGCGTGTGTCTGCCGCCCGCGTTGTGTCTCGTCCGTTGTCTGTGTCTGTCGCCCTGCGTGCTCCGTTCTGTGTCGTTGTGTCTCGCTGTGATCCGTCTGTAGTCTGCCGTCGGTTGTCTGTGTGCCGTTCCGTCGTCTGTGGTTACGTCCGTCTGTTCGTCCCAGAAACCTCGGCCATGTTAACAACTATATCTATGAAAGTATACATTTTTCCTCACTGAGCTACCCTTCATTAATTATTACTCTAGGTGGCTGAATAGGGTCACAGCGTGAGGATACAATGAAAAAAGTGTAGATTTGCTGTAGTAGGGATTACGTCATGTTATGAC
>NW_019943748.1:96675-107717 GCF_002910315.2 Salvelinus sp. IW2-2015 | reverse complement strand
TGAATATGATGTCAGTTCGGTTGTCATCTGAGACATTATGACTGATGACAGGACGACATAAACTGTATCTAGGAAAGTCTACACATTCTAGTTATCAGATTCACATAGAATTGTTGGGCAATTTAAATGCAATTTAAATGAAACTATTTGTGAAAAGATTAAATGTAATTTTAGCTTCCAAATGAGAGAATTGGGTTTTCAGAAGATTAGAGCTCTGCTCAATCAGTGTCCCGCCCCTGTGAAGAGACATGGGTTATAAACTATGAAACACACCCTTCTCTCCCTCCACTATATAAGCCCTTGACGAAAATGTAACCTCCTGTTCCGGGTACATTAGGATGACGATCCGATATCAGAAGGATTCAGATAATAACTACAGAACYAAGCCAACCTCAGCGTGAGCTTTGGTTGCGAATGGTATGAACTTTGAACTCTTATTCGCTACAGAAGTGATACCTCCTAGCCGTTGAGTTAGCAGCGGCCGGCTGTAAACGTGGGCTTGGAAAGGACGGACAGAGTATCCCGTCTACCACACAACGACGACACTACAACGTTTCCCGTTCACCACCAGAGACACTCTTCAAAGGATAAAGGACTCTGTTGGGCAACACGGCCATCCATCTACCACCAACCTATTGAAGCGCAGCGCAGAGTAAATATTTATTGCATTTTCCTTTTCCAAATGGGCGGTAATATAGAATGCATAAGATTCTGTATTTACGATAGAGCAGTTGCCTACGGCCCGATAGAGACATCGCTTCTCCCTTTGTTCTTCAGTCTTCCCGCTCTTTCACTCAAACCCAACCCCCTTTTCTTTGTGTAACCAGCTGTCATATCTGTTCCGTCCGCTAGGGACGATTTCCTTTATGACATAATTTGTAATCAAGGTATGATTCATTCTGTGTATATGTAATTCTGTGTGATTAGTTAGGTATTTAGTAAATAAATAATTAAACCCAATTTTGTATTGCTGATTCAACTTGTTAGCCAGGGTTCGTGAAGATAACCAAGAATTTACAACTTTCAGATGAGACTGAAATAAGGTGACGATTAATATTGACTGCTATTGATGTAAAATATTACTAGGTCTTTCAGAGTTCATTCGGAAGATAACTGCTCTATAAATATTATTTAGTGGTGCCCCGACTTTCTAGTTAATTACATTTACATGATTAGCTTAATCAGGTGATATTAATTACAGAGAAAGGACTTTATAGAATAGCATGTCATATCACTTATCAGGCATAGCCAAAGACACGACAGTGGTCTCATTCTCTCTGTTCTGTGTTTGTTAGTAACAGTGGTCTCATCCTGTCTCTGTTCTGTGTTTGTTAGTAACAGTGGTCTCATCCTGTCTCTGTTCTGTTTTTGGTTAGTAACAGTGGTCTCTCCTGTCTCTGTTCTGGTTTGTTAGTAACAGTGTCTCATCTGTCTCTGTTCTGTGTTTGTTAGTAACAGTGGTCTCATCGTCTTCTGTTCTGGTTTGTTAGTACATTCCTTTCTCTGTTCTGTTGGGTTTTGTTAGTAACAGTGGTCTATCCTGTCTCTGTTCTGGTTTGTTAGTAACAGTGGTCTCATCCTGTTCTCGTTCTGTGTTTGTTGATTAACAGTGGTCTCATCCTGTCTCTGTTCTGTGTGTTTGTTGAAAGTGGTCTCATCCTGTTCTGTTCTGTGTTTGTTAGTAACAGTGGTCTCATCCTGTCTCTGTTCTGTGTTTGTTAGTAACAGTGGTCTCATCCTGTCTCTGTCTGTCTTGGTTTGTTTATCAACAGTGGTCTCATTCTGTCTCTGGACTCTGATGCCAGTCTCCTCTGCAATGATTGAGCAAAGCCAAAACCACGCTGAGGTGTGAGAGTATGTCAGTTGTTCGATCACACACACACACACACACACACACACACACACACACACACACACACAACACACACACACACACACACACACACACACACACACACACACACACACTACACACACAACAACCACCAAACAAGAAACGACACACACACACACACACACACACACACACTTTACACCATGACCGTTTTACTCGCATTTGCTACAAAAAAAATAATAGATGTGTGCAAACTGCAGAAGTCAAGTATGAGAACATGTGTGAGCAAAATGTAAAGCAAACATAAATTGCTACCGTGGCTGTTTTCAAAGCATTTCTGCTGTTTTGTTTTATACTCTGGTAATAGCACAAAGAAATAGGAATCCCATATCCCACCTGGTGCAGCAACAGTGTCTGCAGGGGAGGTGGGCACTGTTATACTGCTTTTGAATAGGATTTACGCTATGTTGCCTGTAAACTCAATTGGGCAATGTTTATATGATCCCTTTCAAAACAGCCGCATTTCTACCACTTTGTTGTTGGTATTCACCTTTTACATATTTCTTGAGCCGGCAAGGAGCAAGAGGCATTCAACATTGATTCTTGTTGTTGTCACAGTTGTCATGATAACCTGACGTGATAAGCAGCAAGTTATTCTAAATCCCTCCCGACAGAATTCACTTTTAATGTCTTCACATTTACAACAGTCACCCAGCAGCTCACCATACTTGTAAATCATTTGTAAATAATTTTCCTTGTAAATGTATTAATTTTCCTCTTATGGTAATAAAAATCCGGCTACAGTTAAAGTCAAAAGGTTGGTAGACAATTTCTGATAATTACATGAGCTGGCTAGCCTGCTAGTTTAAGCAACACTGGCTAGCCTGCTAGTTTAAGCAACACTGGCTAGCCTGCTAGTTTAAGCAACACTGGCTAGCCTGCTAGTTTAAGCAACAAACAAAACACATTATCTAGAAAGTTGCTTTCAGTTCCCTGGCTTGCTAGATTCACTACATATCCTTAATACATGTTTAAACGGATGGGTTTCTGTGTGTGCAACAAAAAATAGAGCAGGGAACATTGGTATTTGGACCAGAGGGCTGAGATGTCATACAGACTGTTTCATGAATTTGTTTGTAGTTTATTATCATTAAAAAACACTTTTTCTCAAATACTTTCATTGTACTCTGAATGTATTTTTGTGCACTTAAATGTTTTCAATTTCAGCGTAAAGCCCAGCACACACACAAACCTCCACACACACAAACCTCCCCACAAAGCATCAAGGTATTCCCATCAGCGTAAAACTCTCATTCCACGTCCCACCAAAGCATCAGTATTCCCATCAGCGTAAACGCATTCATGCCAACTCCCACAAAAGCATCAGTATTCCATCAGGCGTAAACTCTCTCAACGTCCCCACAAGCATCTAGTTTCCCTCAGGCTAGCTCTTTCCAACCTCCCCACCAAAGCATCAGGTATTCCCATCAGGCAGTCTCTTCTCCAACTCCCACAAAGCTCAGGTATTCCCATCAGGCCTAGTCTCTTTCTCCACATCCCCAAAAGCATCAGTTTCCATCAGGCCTAGTCTCTTCTCCACCTCCCACAAAGCATCAGGTATTCCCATCAGGCCTAGTCTCTTCTCCAACCTCCCACAAAGCATCAGGTATTCCCATCAGCCTAGTCTCTTCTCCAACGTCCCCACAAGCATCAGGTATTCCCATAGGCCCTAGTCTCTTCTCCACCTCCACAAGCATCAGGTATTCCATCAGCCTAGCTCTCTCTCCAACCTCCCACAAAGCATCAGGTTTCCCATCGAGCCTAGTCTCTTCTCCAACCTCCCACAAAGCATCAGGTATTCCCATCAGGCTAGTCTCTCCAACCCCCACCAAAGCATCAGGTATTCCATCAGGCCTAGTCCTTCTCCAACTCCCCACAAACATACGGTATTCCATCATGGCCACGTCTTCCCAACCCCCCAAAGCATCAGGTATTCCCACTAGGCCTTAGTCTCTTTCTCCAACCTCCCCACAAAGCATCAGGTATTCCCATCAGGCCTAGTCTCTTCTCCAACGTCCCCACAAAGCATCAGGTATTCCCATCAGGCGTAACCTCCCAGTTGAAGGTGAGTTTGTCCAGCTAGTGTAAATGTCTGTATATGACTTTGTCTGTTTGATTGTGTTTTTATTTATACACCAAGATGTCCACACAGGAATAATAAACATATCAGTCTTATTGTCTCATCTTATTATGGACTAAATCCTGCTGGATGACATTAATTAGGAATTGTTTCAACAACACAAAGTAATGCCTCTATAAGGGGCGGCAGGTAGCCTAGTGGTTAGAGTGTAGGGTCAGTAACTGAGAGGTTGCTAGATTCAATCCCTGAGCTGACAAGGTAAAAATCTGTCATTCTGCCCCTTGAACAAGGCAGTTAACCCATTGTTCCTAGGCCGTCATTGTAAATAAGAATTTGTTCTTAACTGACTTGCCTAGTTAAATAAAGATACGTCTAGAGGTAGGCATCTGAATATCTGCTGGCAGAACTGACTGGAGACTACTCTAGGTTAATAAAAGACAAACTGTCAACATAGATATGTCTTCCCACTGAGCACAAGACTTTGAATTGATGTCCTTTCAACTAAAACGACTTCTTTCCAACGTCTTTTGCTCACTGGGCAGGCTGTATTTTGCATGAGTGTTTCTTTGTGGCAGGTTTAATAAGATGAAAATACATTTCGAATAACAAATCGATGGTGTTTTATATGTCCCTAAGCCCTCTTATTAATTGAGGAGAAAAGTAACAGCAGAAAAATGTAATGGTAACTCTAAGAAGTTAGTCAATGTTTATTGTAAGTTGTTGAGTCTCCTTGAAGAGGTGTTTGAGGAATGACAGGGAATAGGCTATGATTACTTGGTAGTGGAAACAATACAACTATCGCTGATCTGATCATACCAAATGCAATACGATTCAAATAATCCATTAAAAAAAACTATCTAAACATATTACACAAATGCCTTAATGCCAGATGCCAACTAAATTAAAAGCTGCAGGCGTTTTAACTCTCTTCCCAATGTTTTCTTGCTGTACTAACTAGCGTTTCATCCAGTAAAAACGTTAGCCTATGTTTATCCACGACAGTCAAGCTATAACCCAACGAAGATTTTTATCGCCATCATTATGATCGTTATCATAGCGCTCCATCTGTTTCATAAACCGGAGCCGGGTGTCATACAAGGAATTAACCAGGTTCATTTCTTCAAATTAACGTGAAATGCAGAATCAAAAACAAATATCACTTACCGTTTTACAGCTAGGAGCGTCTAACGGACTGTAATCGGTTGTCAGAAGTTTTTTGTTGTTGTCAAATAACGGTTTGTTTTTGAAGAACCGTTGAGAACGTCATCGTTTTTTGGGGGTTCTATTTCGGTTTTGCTGCTGGTGCGCGAGGATGATGGTGCTTCTCAACCGTTCTCGGGGTTTCGCTGCTGGTGCCTCTGTATCCACACTGCGCGGCGGGAGCAACTGGAGAGAGGGAGGGAGAGAGAGAGAGAGAAGGGGGAGTGAGAGAGAGAGAGAGGGAGAGAGAGAGCAGAAGAAGGGGAGCAGTGGAGGAGAGGAAGAGAGGGGAGAGAGAGAGAGAACAGGATGGAGAAGAGAGGAGAGGAGAGAAGCGGGGAGAGGGGAGAGGGAGAGAATAGACGAAACGGGGGAAGTCGCGAAGCGAGGGCCATTCGACGAGACATCTAAGGAAGCGCTACGTCCTAGTACGGAACGCTGTGGACTTGATCTAGTCTGTAGCTGGGCAGCAGGCCTATGACGGCTGATACGCTGCGTACTGTAGAAGGAAGACGATGCACCACGCATAGTTTAGCAGCTTGAAGCAGAGAACACACGAGGGTTGTGGCTCAACTAGAATATTAAACGGTCATCTCTTTTTTCCCAATGTGAGCACAGTGCACACTACCCTTGGTAAGACTCCGGACCTTAGTGGTGCTTGTCATCTATCCACAGTCCTGGGTTCAAGAAGGCCTACAAGGAGAAACGCTGCTTTCTTCAATTACTCTCATCCTAATCGTAATGTTGTTGGCTTCATGTGTGTTGTGTCCGTGCATCTCTTGTCCCAGTGTGTATACACCCTGAGATCGTGTGTGTGTGCGCTCGTACCGGTGTATATGTGCATTCAGCATCAGTGTATCGCTGTGTGTGTGGCTGTTGTTTGGTTGATTGTGTGTGTATGTGTGTGTGTGTGTGTGGTGGTGTGTATGTGTATGTGTATGTGTATGTTGTATGTGTATGTGTATGTGTGTGTGTGTTGTGTGTGTGTGTGTGTGTGTGTGTGTGTGTGTCTCTGTTCTGCTGTGCGTGTGTGTGTGTGCTGTTGTGTGTGTGCTCTGTCTGCTCTCGTGCGTGTTTGTGTGAGCACCACTCATGTCCTTTCCTTCTCTCTCACTCTCTAACTCCACTTGCTGTGGCCTCGGTGGCTAGTCGAAAGCGCCAGTCTTGGGCCCTGCCATAGTGAAATGGATATTTTGGTTGAGGGCTTTGTGGATTAGAGGGATATAACTTGGCTCCCGAGGGGAATACACTGTCTCTACACTTAGAAAAAAAAGGGTTCTTCGGTTGTCCCCATAGGAGAACCCTTTTATAAATCCAGGCAGAAAACTCTGTTGAAACAGTTCTACCTGGAATCAAAAGGGTTCTACCTGGAACCAAAAGGGTTCTACCTGGAACCAAAAGGGTTCTACCTGGAACCAAAAGGGTTTTACCTGGAACCAAAAGGGTTTTACCTGGAACCCAAAAAGTTTTACCTGGAACCAAAAGGGTTCTACCTGGAACCAACCTGGAACCAAAGGGTTCTACCTATGGGGACACCCGAAGAACCCTTTTTGGTTCTAGATAGCACCTTTTTTTTTTAACTAAGAGTGTATTTGATGAATTGCCATTTGATGAACCCCCCCCCCCTTAAAAGATTTAGATGCACTATTGTAAAGTGGCTGTTCCACTGGATGTCATAAGGTGAATGCACCAATTTGTAAGTCGCTCTGGATAAGAGCGTCTGCTAAATGACTTAAATGTAAATGTTAAATGTAATTGATGCTTACCTCTGGAAGTGGATCAGGTTAGTATATCCATTCAGGGACTGGACACATACACACACACACACGAACAGATGCATGCACGCACACTCACTCGACTGTCCCCTTTCCCTTGATGTCACCATCGCTACTGTAGTTTCAGGCCTGCAGAAGGGGCTGGATTTGAGAGAGCGAGAGAGAAAGGTGGGTAGAGACTGAAGGGACAGAGAGAGACAGAGAGAGAGAGCGAGAGAGAGAGGTGGGTAGAGGGGTTTGGACAGAGTGACAGAAAGAGAGAAAGATGTGTAGAGACTGAAGGGACAGAAGTCTGAGAAGGAGGAGGGAGAGGCTCCGTATAGACTAAGGGGAAAGTGCACAAAAAGCAAAGGCCAAATGACTGTTAAAACATTTACTATCTTCTCTATAACACTATTGTTGTTGTATTTGGCACCTAAAACCCTCACAAACTTTTACAGATGCACAATTGAGAGCATCCTGTCGAGCTGTATCACCGCCTGGTACGGCAAGTGTACCGCACACAAACGCAGGGCTCTCCAGAGGGTGGTGCGGTCTGCCCAACGCATCACCGGGGGCAAACCACCTGCCTTCCAGAACACCTACAGCACCCGATGTGACAGGAAGGCCAAAAAAATCATCAAGGACAACAACCACCCGAGCCACTGCCTGTTCACCCTGCTATCATCCAGAAGGTGAGGTCAGTACAAGTGCATCAAAGCTGGGACCGAGAGACTGATAAACAGCTTCTATCTCAAGGCCATCAGACTGTTAAAAACTTCTTTATGATAGGGGGCAGCATTTTCACTTCTTGGATGAATTGTATAGTAAACTGTCTGTCCCAGATGCTAATCAATCAATCAATCAATTTTATTTTATATAGCCCTTCGTACATCAGCTAATATCTCGAAGTGCTGTACAGAKACCCAGCCTAAAACCCCAAACAGCTAGTAATGCAGGTGTAGAAGCAGCTAATATATGCATATTATTATTACTATTGGATATAAAACACTATGAAGTTTCTAAAACTGTTTGAATGATGTCTGTGAGTATAACAGAACTCATATGGCAGAACTCATATGGCAAACCTGAGTAAAAATCCAAACAGGAAGTGAGAATTCTGAGAGTGGTCAATGTTCAACTCATCGCTGATTCAATTCCCTGTAAGATATGGATCTGTTTGCACTTCCTACGCCTTCCACTAGATGTCAACAGTCTGTAGAGCGTGGAATGAAGCTTATGCTGTGTTGTGGGGCCAGATGGGAGGGAAATGAGTCAGTGGTCTGGCAGATTGCCAGTTCCTGGTCACGCGCATTCCACATGATATCGCCTTGCGTTCCATAACCTCTACAGACATGAAGGAATGCTCCGGTTGGAACGTTATTGGATATATATGATAACAACATCCTGAAGATTGATTCTCTACTTAGTTTGACCAGTTTATTCGACCTGTTATATAACTTTTTGAAGTTTTCGTCCGAGTTCGCCTGCATTTGCGCGAGCGTTTGGACATGTGCACTAAACATGCTAGCAAAAGTAGCTACTTAGACATAAGTTACGGACATTATCGAACAAAACAACGATTTATTGTGGAACTAGGATTCCTGGGAGTGATGATCTTCATCAGAATGCAAAGGTAAGGGAATATTTATGATGTAATTTCGTATTTCTGTTGACTGCAACATGGCGGTGAAATGTTGTTAAATCTGAGCGCCGTCTCAGATTATAGCATGGTATGCTTTTTACGTAAAGTTTTTTTGAAATCTGACACAGCGGTTGCAACAAGTGTATCTTTAATTATATGTAAAACATGTATCTTTCATCAAAGTTTATGATGAGTATTTCTGTTATTTGACGTGGCTCTCTGCAAATTCTCCGGATATTTTGGAGGCATTTCTGAACATGGCGCCAATGTAAACCGAGATTTGTGGATATAAATATGCACATTATCGAACAAAACATAAATGTATTGTGTAACATGATGTCCTATGAGTGTCATCTGATGAAGATCATCAAAGGTTAGTGATTCATTTTATCTCTATTTCTGCTTTTTGTGACTACTATATTTTGCTGGGAAAATGGCTGTGTTTTTCTGTGGCTATGTACTGAGCTAACATAATCGTTTGGTGTGCTTTTGCCGTAAATCCTTTTTGAAATCTGACATGTTGGCTGGATTCACAACATGTGTAGCTTTATTTTGGTGTCTTTCATGTGCGATTTCATGAAAGATTGATTTTTATAGTAATATATTTGAATTTGGCGCGCTACATTTTTTCTGGCTTTTGGCCAAGTGGGACGCTATCGTCCCACATATCCGAGAGAAGTTAAATAGCCATCACTAGCACATTAGAGGCAGCTGCCTTATATATATATATATACACTGCTCAAAAAAATAAAGGGAACACACAATGTAACTCCAAGTCAATCACACTTCTGTGAAATCAAACTGTCCACTTAGGAAGCAACACTGATTGACAATAAATTTCACATGCTGTTGTGCAAATGGAATAGACAACAGGTGGAAATTACAGGCAATTAGCAAGACACCCCCAATAAAGGAGTGGTTCTGCAGGTGGTGACCACAGACCACTTCTCAGTTCCTATGCTTCCTGGCTGATGTTTTGGTCACTTTTGAATGCTGGCGGTGCTTTCACTCTAGTGGTGCTGAGACCGGAGTCTGACAACCCGTCGGCATCATAGAAGTTGTAGGTAGCGTGCAGCTCATCCAGGATGGCACTCAATGCAAGCTGTGGCAAGAAGGTTTCGCTGTGTCTGTCAGCGTAGTGGTCCAAGCATGGAGGGCGCTACATAGGAGACAGGCCCAGTAATCAGGAGACGTGGAGGAGGCGTAGGAGGGCACAACGCCAGCAGCAGGACCGTACGTCGTCTTTTGGTGCAAGGAGGCACGCACTGCCAGAGCCCTGCAGAATAACCTCCAGCAGGCCAACAAATGTGCATGGTGTCTGCTCAACACGGTCAGAAACAGACTCCACTGAGGGTGTAATGAGGGCCCGACGTCACAGGTGGTGGTTTGTGCTTACGGCCCAACACGTGCAGGACGTTTGGGTCGAAGTTGCCAGAGAACACCCAAGATTGGCAAATTCGCCACTGGCGCCCTGTGCTCTCACAGATGTGAAAGCAGGTTCAGGCACTGACCATGTGACAGACGTGAAGAGTCTGGACAACGCCTGTGGAGAACATTCTGTTGGCCTGCAACATCCTCCAGCATGACGGTTTGGGGGATGGGTTCAGTCATGGTGGGGGTGGCATTTCTTTGGGGGCGCCTACAGCCTCCATCGTTGCTCGCCAGAGGTAGCCTGACTGCCAATTAGGTACCGAGATGAGATCCTCAGACCCCTTGTGAGACATATGCTTGGTGCGGTTGGGCCCTGGGTTCCCTCTAGCAAGACAATGCTGAGACCCTCATGTGGCTGCAGTGTGTTCCAGCAGTTCGACTGCTCAGAGGAAGGCATGCAGCTATTGGACTGGCCCGCCGTTCCCAGAACCCTGATCCAATCTCGAGCGGCCATTCTGGGACATCATGCCTCGCTCCATCCACAACGCAGGTTGCAACCACAGACTGTCCCAGGATTGGCGGATGCTTTAGGTCCAGGTCCTGGGAGGAGATCCCACAGGAGACCATCGCCACCGTCATCGTAGCAGAGAAGGACATGCCAGAGCATGTAGTGGAGGTCATACGGCACGTGGAGGCCACACACTACTGAGCTCATTTTGAACTGTTTTAAGGACATTACATCAAGTTGGATCAGCCTGTAGTGTGGTTTTAACTTTAATAGTGTTTGAGTGGAACATCCAATCAGACCTCCATCGGTTGAATAAATTTGATTTCCATGGGATAATTTTTGTGTTGATTTTGAGTTGTCAGCATACAATTCCACTTGTACGAGAATAAATGTATTAAATAGAAATATTTCATCCATTCAGATCTCAGGATGTGTTATTTAAGTGTTCCCTTATTTTTTTGAGGCAGTGTAATAGTAACTTCGAAATCATGCACTTTAATAATGTTTACATATTTTGCATTCATCATTCTTATATGTAATATCCAGCCTTTCTACGGGAGTTTCAAAGCCACCATGCATCTCATCTTGCA
>NW_019943748.1:92710-95960 GCF_002910315.2 Salvelinus sp. IW2-2015 | reverse complement strand
AACTCTATACCCTCCCCAACCTGACTTGATACCCTCCCCAACCTGACTTGATACCCTCCCCAACTGACTTGATACCTCCCCATCCTGACTTGATACCCTCCCAACCTGACTTGATACCTCCCCACCTGACTTGATACCCTCCAACCCCAACCTGACTTGATACCCTCCCCAACCTGACTTGATACCCTCCCCAACCTGACTTGATACCCTCCCCAACCTGACTTGATACCCTCCCCAACCTGACTTGATACCCTATCCAACCTGACTTGATACCCTCCCCAAGCCCAAATATTAAAAATGATGCTATTAAAAAGAGTGTGCAGCGCATCAACTCTTCATTTAACGGATTACAGTTTCAATCGGACAGCAGCCAATCAAATTGTGTCAGCTGAGAAAAGGTTGTGCGTGGCAGTGCAGAGGAACGTCGGAGGCTGAATTCAGATGGAGCCCTTGGAATCATGATACCCAAAATTATTATTTTCGGATATAACTTGCAAAATATGCGGGAAGAAAATTACAGACGGAGGCGCAACAATTCCCAACTTTGTTTGACATTGTGAAGCTGCACAAAGAACGGTAAGTCGTGGCCAATATAGCCGACAGTTATATATTGTATTACTTTACTAGTGTATCATGTAGGCTAACGTAACGTTAAATCAATGAGCCTCCACACAGTCAGTCAGTGCGGGAACGTGATCATTGCACCCAAGATTGAGCTACAACTGTGTACAAGCCTACATCGCCCGATTGCGCTCCATTGCGATCCTCGATAGTCGATCACTATTGGGGGGGGGGGGTGTTCTTTCTCATGGCCACCCATGTATTTCCATGGAAATATCACGTTTATAGGTATTTCTAAAAGCATTCATGATTTGCGTAAATGCAAAATACTAACTATTACTCTTGTTAAAAATAGGAAATGGTATTACATTTGGTGAATAGCACATCACGACTTGTTTAGGACACGAAACTCAAAATTTAGGACTTGAGACTTGACTCGGACTTGCCTGTCTTGACTTGGGACTTGACTTGGGACTTGCCTGTCTTGACTTGGGACTTGACTTGGGACTTGAGTGCTAAGACTTGAGACTTACCTGTGACTTGTAAAACAATGACTTAGTCCCACCTCTGCTGTATTCTATTCTATCGTAGTCTATGCCGCTCTGACATTGCTCATCCAAATATTTATATATTCTTAATTCCATTCCTTTACTTTAGAGTTGCGTGTATTGTTGTGAAATTGTTAGATAACACTTGTTAGATATTACTACACTGTTGGGAGCTAGAAACACAATAATTTCGCTACACCTGCAAAACATCTGCTAAACACGTGTATGTGACCAATACAATTTGATTTGATTTGATTTTGATGACTCAAATGATAATGCTGATTGATACTGTAATCACATCTATAGTGAAGGTGGATAACAGCAGATAGGCTACAGTAACACTTTGTCTATGACTGCAACCAAAATGGCACCCTATTCCCCATAAAGTGCAGTATATCGGGAATAGGGTTCCATTTGAGACAAAGCCAGTGTAGGTGGTCCAACAGGTAAAAAAAGATTGGGTTCAACGGACCATGCAACAAGGACTCAAACACACATAAATTCCAAGGATTGGATCAACGTGGCGTTTCTCTATAGGCAGGGAACCACGGCGCAATTCATTCAAGTGTAGGTCCTTTGATTCAATTACAGTTCTGTATATGAGGGGCATTCTGAGCTCTGTGAATGGCAACGCGTGGAAGGAAGGAGAATAACTCCATTTTAAAAAAGCTGTGAATGTTTAAAGTCTATAATGATCAGTAAGTGGGCTGTGAAGTGACCAATGCTTATTTTCTTAGTCCAAATAGTCAGATCTGGTGGACCAAAACCTCTGGTTGAAGCTGGTGCACCAAAACCTCTGGTTGAAGCTGGTGCACCAAAACCTCTGGTTGAAGCTGGTGGACCAAAACTGCTGGTTGAAGCTGGTATGCACCAACACCTCGGTGAAGCTGGTGGACCAAAAACTGCTGGTTGGAGCTGGTGGACCAAAACCTCTGGGTCGAAGCTGGTGCACAAAAACCTCTGGTTGAAAAGCTGGTGACCAAAACCTCTGGGTTGAAGCTGGTGCACCAACACCTCTGGTTGAAGCTGGTGCACCAACACCTCTGGTTGAAGCTGGTGCACCAAAACCTCTGGTTGAAGCTGGTAGACCAAAACCTCTGGTTGAAGCTGGTGCACCAAAACCGAAAGTAAGTTTCATTTTGGTCCACCAGCTTCAAAAAGCTGTAAAAAATATATATATATTTGTTGTTAATGATAATATATTTTACAATGATTTAGATGGTCCAATGATTCCCTACACTAGTCAGTACTTTTTTTCTCAAAATAAACTGAAATTGAGCGCAGTGTATAATGTTAGCAACCAGGAAGTGATTTCTACTAGATAACAAAGCTTTCCAAGTTTGACAACAGGAAGTGAGTGATTTCTACTAGATAACAAAGCTTTCCAAGTTTGACAACAGGAAGTGAGTGATTTCTACTAGATAACAAAGCTTTCCAAGGTTGACAACAGGACGTGAGTGATTTCTACTAGATAAAAAAGCTTTCCAAGGTTGACAACAGATGCTGCTCCGGCAGGAGAAATCAAAAGGACAATATCACAGCCAATCACAACACTGACAGGTAAGTAATACTGTGAAACACTATCATTCCACTATTAGCTGCAAATATATTATGGACATTTTCTGAAATGACAAGGCAACAATTAAAAAATACATCCAATGTGTAGCACCTATAAACACTCAGAGGTAGATGAGTGTATATAGCACAGAGTCAATAACATCCGTAGAGCTGTGTGTTAAATGTATTACTGAGTCTGGTCCATGACGGTCGGGGTCAGAGCTGAGCTAATTAACTTTACTGGCTCTGTCAAACAGACAGGCAGACAGCTGTGTGTCCTCATGATCACACCAGCACTCATCACACACAGGATGGAGTGGTCATGGTGACACACGGCAGCGTCTGTCTGTGCGTCTGTTTGTGTGCGTGTGTCAGCCTGTGTGTGTGTTGTTTGTGTGTGACTAGGCCATCCATGATCACAGGGGGGGGATTGGATTAGGAGAATAGGCCATCTCCACCCAAATGGCATGTTCTCTACAAGAGGTAATCTGCTGAAGACGGGTGTGTGTGTGCATCTCTCTCGCTCTCTCGCTCTCTCGCTCTCTCGCTCTCTCTCTCTCTCTCTCTCTCTCTCTCTCTCTCTC
>NW_019943748.1:90032-91775 GCF_002910315.2 Salvelinus sp. IW2-2015 | reverse complement strand
GGGTTATTGATTTGGAGTCAATCCTGGGTTATTGATTTGGAGTTAATCCTGGGTTATTGATTTGGAGTTAATCCTGGGTTATTGATTTGGAGTTATTTATTTATCCTACAAATTTCACTTCTGAAACCATATGTGTGTATTCTCGGAAAGCCAGGTAGTGGAACACGGGGCAATTTGATGATTCAATGTATTTATTCTGCCAAATGTCAGCAATGTTCACCCTTTTAAAGTGGATCAGTGAGGTGAAACACACACACACACACTCACACACACACACACAAACACACCTCAAATGTCAAACATCCATACTGTGCATCTGTTGCAGGTCAATAATATTATTACTAATAGAATGAAAGGCCTGTAGAGAAAGTAACAACGTTGCCCTATCAAATAGAATAACTCTGTGCTTGGAATGGAATCCCTTCTGCTCGCAAGCTAGCTCATTTTAGAACAGAGTAGAAAAAGATAGTTGCTAATTATCTAATAAAATCTAATTTATTTATAAAGCCCTTCGTACATCAGCTGATATCTCAAAGTGCTGTACAGAAACCCAGCCCAAAACCCCAAACACCAAGCAATGCAGGTGTAGAAGCACGGTGGCTAGGAAAAACTGCACCCTCCAGTATATCTAATAAAGAGAAGACAACTTACCCTTTTGACCAGAACGTTTGACCTTTCTCAATGTTATTCATTTTAGTTATGTTGCCAACTCTTATTCCTGAATGTATTTAGTTATTTGGTACTGTCAAACTTGAAGTCAAGATATGCCATTTCGAAAATGAGGCGTTTTCCCGCAAACCATCACACTCCCTCATCTGATTGGTCGGGTAGGCGGGCCTTAATTTAAAAAAGTTTAGTTTATCTTCATTTTTTATTTGTTTTATTTTATTATTTATTTATTTTATTTTTGTCTTTTTATATATTTATAATTTTATTAGACGGGCCTTCTGGCTTTGTGTTTGTGGTACCTAGTGACGACCCGACTGCCAATCTCCGCGGAAAATCTCTCTCCCTCCATCAGGTGTCATTTTATTCGTTGTTTCGCCCACCAAGCAAGGAGTTGTTGTATGGAGATCAATGAGAGAGCGTCGAATTCAGTCAACAACAACAAAAATTCATGGCTTATTTGCTACGTGAGGTTTATTTGATCGAATAGAACGTTCATAATGCTTAAGTCGTTACGAGTGTACTGATTGAAGTATGACACGTGACATCCTGGCGGCTTTAAGAGAAAACACGTAATATCGGAGTTGTCATGAGATGGCTATGCATATTCATGGTATGAGACTATTAGCTTAGCGTCTCTCTCCTCGGAATACAGGCGGCTGACGTCAACAACCCTCATCGAATATTCAAAACAAATTATCATAACGACATGTATCCACCAATCGAAAGAAAGAATAGCCGGGAACTAGACAGCCAGCTGTGCCGCTTTGTGAACAATGAGGTCAAGAATGAGGTCAAGAATGAGGTCAAGAATGAGGTCAAGATGGAGGTCAAGAATGAGGTCAAGAATGAGGTCAAGAATGAGGTCAAGATGGAGGTCAAGAATGAGTTCAAGAATGAGGTCAAGAATGAGGTCAAGAATGAGGTCAAGATGGAGGTCAAGAATGAGGTCAAGAATGAGGTCAAGAATGAGGTCAAGAAGGAGGTCAAGAATGAGGTCAAGAATGAGGTCAAGAATGAGGTCAAGATGGAGGTCAAGAATGAGGTCAAGAATGAGGTCAAGAATGAGGTCAAGAA
>NW_019943748.1:62111-88858 GCF_002910315.2 Salvelinus sp. IW2-2015 | reverse complement strand
AACACCATGAGGACTAACACACCGGAGGGTCCAGTCTTCTGTTCCACCGAACACCATGAGGACTAACACACTGGAGGGTTTGTAAGTGTTGGGCTTGACCCCACAGCTCCATATGGTTGAATAGTGTCTACTGTCCTGTTGCAGGTAGGCATGCTAGATAATGACTCAGGTATGAGAGCAGGTTTGGCAAGTACACTAATGCTACTTACTATAGGCAGGGTTGGATGGTGACCCCCCCAGTGGTGGAAAAAGTACCCAATGTCATACTTGAGTGAAAGTGAAGATACCTTAATAGAAAATGACTCAAGTAAAAGTCACCCAGTAAAATAGTACTTAACTATCAAAAGTAAATGTATACGTTATTTTTCTTATATTTAACAAACCAAACGGCACGATTCTTTTAAAAAATGTTAAGGATAGCCAGGGGCACACTGCAACACTCCGACATAATTTACAAGTGAAACATTTGTGTTTAGTGAGTCTGTCAAGCGTCGGTGGTGACGGTGAGGACGGAGTCAGGCGCAGGACACGTAAAAGACGTACTTTACTCGAAATGAAACAACAATGATTTCCACGCAGGGAAAAACACACCAGCTCACAGAAGTCTTGAACACTAAACAAAGAACAAACACACACAAAACCATGTGGGAACCAGAGGGTTAAATAGGAAATAAATTATAACGTAATGGGAACCAGGTGTGTACAATCAAGACAAAACAAATGGAAAAAGAAACGTAGATCGGTGGCAGCTAGAAAGCCGGTGACGTCGACCGCCAAACGCCGCCCGAAACAATGCACCATTGTTCGACGGAAGTCGTGACAGAGTCCGCCAGATCAGTGGCAGCAGAGATGACCAGGAATGTTCTCTTGATACGTGTGTGAATTTGACCATTTTCCCGCTAAGCATTCAAAAATGTAACGATGGATGACATTTGACATGGTTCAGTAATTGAGTCATGTAGGGGTTGGATGAACTTTGAGATCGTTCAGTAATTGAGTCATGTAGGGGATGGATGAACTTTGACATGGCTTCAGTAATTGAGTCTGTAGGGGATGGATGAACTTTGAGATCGTTCAGTAATTGAGTCATGTAGGGGATGGATGAACTTTGACATCGTTCAGTAATTGAGTCATGTAGGGGATGACGTTTGAGATCGTTCAGTAATTGAGTCATGTAGGGGACAGATGAACTTTGGACATCGGTTCAGTAATTGAGTCATGTAGGGGATGTGATGAACGTTTGAAATCGTTCAGTAATTTGAGTCATGTAGGGGATGATGTTTGAGATCGTTCAGTAATTGAGTCATGTAGGGGATGGATGACTTTGAGATCGTTCAGTAATTGAGTCATGTAGGGGATGGATAACTTTGACATCGTTCAGTAATTGAGTCATGTAGGGGATGATGTTTGAGATCGTTCAGTAATTGAGTCACGTAGGGGACGATGACTTTTTGACATCGTCAGTTAATTGAGTCACGTAGGGGACAGATGAAACTTTGACATCGGTCAGTAATTGAGTCACGTAGGGGACAGATGAACTTTGATATCGGTCAGTAATTGAGTCAGCGTAGGGGACAGATGAACTTTGACATCGGTCAGTAATTGAGTCACGTAGGGGACAGATGAACTTTGACATCGGTCAGTAATTGAGTCAGTAGGGGACAGATGAACCTTTGACATCGGTCGTAATTGAGTCACGTAGGGGACGGATGAACTTTGACATCGGTCGTAATTGAGTCACGTAGGGACGGATGAACTTTGACATCGGTCAGTAATTGAGTCACGTAGGGGACGGATGAACTTTGACATCGGTACAGCTAATTGAGTCACGTAGGGACAGATGAACTTTGACATCGGTCAGTTCTTGGCTCTGACAGATCTGAGTTTGTCTGAGTGACGTGTTTTCTTCCAGAGGTTGTGATGATTGGTAGGAAGTTCTGCTGTAGCTGAGAGGTGTTGGGCAGACTGGGAGGAGGTGATGGGGCAGACTGGAGGAGGTGATGGGCAGACTGGAGAGGTGATGGGGCAGACTGGAGGAGGGATGGGAAGTGATGACTGGAGGAGGTGATGGGGAGACTGGAGGAGGTGATGGGGCAGACCTGGAGGAGGTGATGGGCGCAGACTGGAGGAGGTGATGGAGGAGGTGATGGGGCAGACTGGAGAGGTGATGGGGCAGACTGGAGAGGTGATGGGGCAGACTGGAGGAAGTTGCTGCTCTGTCAGACTGGAGAGGTGATGGGCAGACTGGAGGAGGTGATGGGCAGACTGGAGGAGGTGATGGGGCAGACTGGAGGAGGTGATGGGGCAGACTGGAGGAAGGTGAATGGGGCAGACTGGAGGAGGTGATGGGCAGACTGGAGGAGGGTGATGGAGGAGCGGACTGGAGGAGGTTGATGGTCAAGACTGGAGGAGGTGATGGGGCAGACTGGAGGAGGTGATGGGGCAGACTGGGAGGAAGTGATGGGGCAGACTTGGAGGAGGTTGATGCGGACAGACTGGAGGAGGTGATGGGCAGACTGGAGGAGGTGATGGGGAAGCTGAGGAGGTGGGGCAGACTGGAGGAGGTGATGGGGCAGACTGGAGGAGGTGATGGGGAGACTGGAGGAGGTGATGGGGCAGACTCTGGAGGAGGTGATGGGTCAGACTGGAGGAGGTGATGGGCAGACTGGGAGGAGGTGATGGGGCAGAGGATGTGGAGCTGGTGATGGGGCAGACTGGAGGAGGTGATTGGGGCAGACTGGAGGATGGTGATGCGGGAGACTGGAGGAGGTGATGGGGCAGGACTGGAGGAGGTGATGGGCAGACTGGCGAGGAGGTGATGGGGCAGACTGGAGGAGGTGATGGGGCAGACTGGAGGAGGTGATGGGCAGACTGAGGAGTGATGGGCAGACTGGAGGAGTGATGGGCAGATGGAGGAGGTGAGGGGCAGACTGGAGGAGGTGATGGCTAGAGCTGGAGGAGTGATGGGGCAGACTGAGAGGAGGTGATGGGGCAGACTGAGGAGGTGATGGGGTTAAGATGGAGGCAGACTGTTGGGTTCTTCTCTCAGTCAGTGGGCAGAGGTGGAGTGTTCAGTGTGCTGATGTGAAGCTGCTGTATCACGGTCCAAGGATAGACCAGCATGCTCACTTCTTTAATATACTCCAATTGTCCAGTCATGGTTGAGGTGAGATAGTATTGCCATGCATGGGCACTGTATTCTAGTACAGGCCCATAGTTGGTGGTGTAGATGGTGACTGGGCTGGGTTTGGGAAATGGAACCCATAATCCTGGTTTTGCATGGGCATGTTCTAACAACTGAGCCACAGAGAACCACAAAGAGGTTCTGGTTCCCCTTTTCCACCTGCTGGTCCAGCTCAGCACATCCTGGATCCCAGCAGTATATTATCACATGTTGTTTGCAGAGTGTTCCCGTTCAGGTACAAGGGTTCCAAAGGGGGGTTGGGTTGTTTGTAAAGCAAACATGCAGGACTTTGCACTTGTTTGGGTTGAGCTGCATGGAGTGCTCATTTACATAAGAACACCATATTTTCTAGAACATGTTGAAGGCTGGATAGCGGCCCACACTCTTATTAATGCACTCTGCAATGTTCATGGCATCAATGTATTTCCATCTGTGATGGAACTTCTGAAGTTCACTGTCGATGAGGGCCAGGAAGATAAGTGGTCCGAGAAGTGTACCTTGAGTCACTCCATTAGGTCAGATGTTGACACGGTGGCTTAGTACCTCAACCTCTACTTCCTGTTAGAGATGAAGCTACAGACCCAGCGGGATAAGAGACTCTCTGACTCTGAATCAAGCACTTAGTTACCACTGTAAGGTCCATCTTGTTGAAAGCTTTAGTAAAAGCTGCTGTTATTACGGTGCCATGTATAATGGTCTTACCTGCGTCAGTGAATTTTTACATCACATCTAAGAGGCTTACCAAGACATCTGTCATCAACCTGCCCTTTTTACTCCCAAAGCTGTCTTGATTCAAGGTTGTGGCCGATGTCTTCAAGCATCCAATCGGTTGCAAAACTCTCAGCCGCCTTAGCTCCAATACCGTTCCAGGATTCTATAGATGTAATGGCTGTAGAACGAGTAAGACTGGGTTCATGATGTTTCTTTATTATGTTAATTAGTTGTATTTTCTTCTGTCTCCATGACACCCAAGTTCCATCTGAGAAATGAGAGCTATAAACAGTGGAGGTTCCAATTCTCACGTTGGCAATCTATTGCAAAAAAAAGGGTAAATGTAATCTTGACCATTACAATTCCACAGTAGCCTGCCAAGTGCTCCCGGTCTAAGGCACTGCATCTCAGTGTAAGAGGTGTCACTACAGTCCCTGGTTCAAATACAGGCTGTATCACATCCAGCTGTGATTGGGATTCCAATAGGGTGGCACACAATTGGCCCTGTGTCATCCTGGGGTGGGCCGTCATTGTAAATAAGAATTTGTTCTTAACTTCTTATGGCTGAAGGGGCAGTATTGAGTAGCTTGGATGAAAGGTGCACAGAGGTGCCCATATTAAACGGCCTGCTCCTCATTCCCAGTTGCTAATATATGCATATTATTATTCATATTGGATAGAAAACACTCTGAAGTTTCTAAAACTGTTTGAATTATGTCTGTGAGTATAACAGAACTCACATGGCAGGCAAAAACCTGAGGTTACACTTCCTGTTTGTATTTTTTTCTGGGGGTGCCAATTTTCAACCAAGCTCTCATTGAAATCACAGAGTGATATTGATGAGTTTTCACCTCCTACGGCTTCCACTAGATGTCAACAGTCAATAGAACTTTGAATCTGATGATGAATCTAATGTGAAGGGGGGTTGAAGGAGACAGGAATGAGTAATCACTGCCATGAGGTGACCACGCATTGAACACGCGCCTTCACATGAGGAGGACCTCCGTTCCACCGCTCTTCTGAAGTCAATTTAATTCTCCAGTTGGAACGTTATTCAAGATGTATGTTAACAACTTTCTGAAGATTGATTCAGTACATCGTTTGACATGTTTCTACTGACTGTTACAGAACTTTTTGGCCATTTCGTCACGTTATAGTGGAGGCGCTTTCTGACTTTGGAATTGTTTACCGAAGGCGCGAACCAAAGTAGCTAATTTGACATAAATAACGGACATTAACGAACAAATCAAACATTTATTGTGGACCTGGGATMCCTAGGACTGCATTCTGATGAARTCATCAAAGGTAAGGAAACATTTATCATGTATTTTCTGGTTTCTGTTGAGTCCAACATGGCGGCTAATTTGGCTATTGTTCTGAGCTCCGTCTCAGATTATTGTATGGTTTATTTTTCCGTAATTTTTTTTTGAAATCTGACACAGCGGTTGCATTAAGGAGAGGTATATCTATAATTCCATGTGTATAACTTGTATTATCAGCTATATTTATGATGAGTATTTCTGTTGAAACGATGTGGCTATGCAAAGTCACTTGATGTTTTTGCATTTAGTGAATCTAACGCGTCAATGTAAACTCAGATTTTTTTATATAAATATGAACTTAATCAAACAAAACATGCATGTATTGTGTAACATGAAGTCCTATGAGTGTCATCTGATGAAAATAATCAAATGTTAGTGATTAATTTTATCTCTATTTCTGGTTTTTATGAAAGCTATCTTTCGCTGGAAAAAATGGCTGTGCTTATTGTGGTTTTGTGGTGACCTAACATAATCGTTTGTAGTGCTTTCGCTGAAAAGCCTATTTGAAATCGGACACTTTGGTGGGATTAACAACAAGATTACCTTTAAAATGATATAAGACACATGAATGTCTGAGGAATTTTAATTATGAGATTTCTGTTTTTTGAATTTGGCGCCCTGCACTTTTTTTTTTTTTTTTGTCATATCGATCCCGTTACCGGGACTGCAGCCATATGACCTGCCTAGTTAAATAATGGTAAGACATATAATAATAGATAATAACATATATATTTATTTGAGGTATCCCCCTTTCATTCAGTTGTACAACTGACTAGGTATCCCCGCTTTCATTCAGTTGTACAACTGACGAGGTATCCCCCTTTCATTCAGTTGTACAACTGACGAGGTATCCCCCTTTCATTCAGTTGTACAACTGACTAGGTATCCCCCTTTCATTCAGTTGTACAACTGACTAGGTATCCCCCTTTCATTCAGTTGTACAACTGACTAGGTATCCCCCCTTTCATTCAGTTGTACAACTGACCAGGTATCCCCCCTTTCATTCAGTTGTACAACTGACTAGGTATCCCCCTTTCCCTTTATAGGTCATAAGGAATTATCAATGAAGGCTAACAGATCATTTGACCTTATTGAACTAAGAGTACGTTTAAAATATAATATATATTTATGACTTTATAAGTGTATTTAGATCCACATCAGTAAAAAGACAGAATATCTTGTGGTTTCACCGTGTCACGTATGTCACCTAGATAGCTGCACATCGTAGGGAGAGTGGGGTTGACCTCTTGTGAATGCCACTTGGGGTCACTTCCCTACAAAAGGGATTGAATCCACACGGAGGCATGCAGGGTATGTTACTTACAATCAGTAGATACACATTTCACATGGAAAGTCAAGCCAACATAATAAGTACTGTACTAAATGCTATTTTCTTTCTATGTGAAATGACTTTCTTCCGCAGTTGTTCATACTGTTCATGTTGTTTTGTTAATCCAGGCATTGTTCATGAAAAACAGTGTCGTTGAAGTAAAACTGTTACCATTTTGGGTGATGTAGATTAAGGCAGCCCCCCCACACCGCTCTGATACAGAGGGGTTGGGTTAAATGTGGAGATATCTTTCAGCTGAATACATTCAGTTGGACGACTGGCTAGGTATCCCCCCCTTCCCCTTTTCCTTAATAAATCCTCTTTAGGCTAGGGGGCAGTATTTTGATGTTTGGATGAAAAACGTGCCCAAAGTAAACTGCCTATTTCTCAGGCCCAGAAGCTAGAATATGCATATAATTGGCAGATTAGGATAGAAAACACTCTAAAGTTTCCAAAACTGTCAAAATATTGCCTGTGAGTATAACAGAACTGATATTGCAGGCAAAAACCTGAGGAAAATCCATCCAGGAAGTGCTGTTTTTCTGAAACTACTCTTTTCCATTGCAAGCCTATCCTCCATTTAAAGGGAAATCGACCAGATTCCTTTCCCTATGGCTTCCACAAGGTGTGAACAGTCTTTAGACATAGTTTCAGGATTTTATTCTGAAAAATTAGCGAGAATTATCACATCTCGTCAGTGGAAAGCCAAATGTCCTCAGATTGGTGCATGCGCGCGCGCTGGGAGCGAGATCTTTTCTTTCTCTCTTCTATTGAAAAGGCTACCGTCCGGTTGAAATATTATTGATTATTTATTGTAAAAACAACCTGAAGATTGATTATAAAAAACGTTTGACATGTTTCTACGAACTTTACGGATACTATTTGGAATTTTCGTCTGCCCGTCGTGACCGCACTAGCCTGTGGATTACTGAACAAAACGCGCCAACCAAATGGAGGTTTTTGGATATAAAGAGAATCTTTATCGAACAAAACGAACATTTATTGTGTAACTGGGAGTCTCGTGAGTGCAAACATAATCAAAGGTAAGTGATTAATTTTATTGCTTTTCTGACTTTCGTGACCAATCTACTTTGCTGCTAGCTGTTTGTAATGGTTTGTCCAGCTGCGGTGTCAGATTTCAAAAAGGCTTTACGGCGCAAGCAAACCATGCGATTATCTGGGGACAGCGCCCGGCACACAAATGCATAACAATTATTTTCAACCAGGCAGGTGACGACACAAAAGTCAGAAATAACGATATAATTCATGCCTTACCTTTGAAGATCTTCTTCTGTTGGCACTCCAAAATGTCCCAGAAACATCACATATGGTCCTTTTGTTCGATAAACTCCTTATATCCTAAAAATTTTAATTTATTTGGCGCGTTTGATTCAGAAAAATACCGGTTCCAACTCGCCCAACATGACTACAAACTATCTAATAAGTTACATGTAAACTTTGTCCAAACATTTCAAACAACTTTCCTAATCCATCCTTAGGTATCCTAAAATGTAAATAATCGCTCAAATTTAAGATGGAATATACTGTGTTCAATAGCGGATAAAATCAAAGTGGAGCGAGCTACAGGTCAAGCGCACCAAACAAAAAAGTACACTTGGCTTGACTCTCATTCTGAATAGCCGTACCTCTTCATTTCTCAAAGGAAAAACATCAACCAATTTCTAAAGACTGTTGACATCTAGTGGAAGCCATAGGAACTGCAACCAAGTGCCTCATAAATCTAGTTTACCATAGAAACCAATTGAAAACACAGTCAACTCAACAACAAAAAAACTCATGGATGGTTTGTCCTCGGGGTTTCGCCTAACATAACAGTTCTGTTATACTCACAGACATATATTTAACAGTTGTAGAAACTTTAGAGTGTTTTCCATCCAAATCTACCAATTATATGAATATCCTAGCTTCTGGGCCTGAGTAGCAGGCAGTTTACTTTGGGCATGCTTTTCATCCGAACGTCAAAATACCGCTCCCTATCCCAAAGAGGTTAAATGGCCCCCTATGCATTCAGGTTGTACAACTGATATACAATTCATTTGACACAACGGATGTGTAAATATTGTGTGCCCAAACAACTTGTGTTAAAAAATGTGTTGCACAACCTGAGTGTGTATGTGGACAATACGTTTGTTTTTCAGGTGGAAGTTGCCCTTCATCCAGCCCTCTTCAAGAGTAAGAGTGAGGAGAATATAAAATAAAAGGTGTGTGTGACAAAATAACATGAGAGAAATATCTTGTTCCTTCATAGACCAATTGATTTGTGAGGTTCAACCAACCTTTCGTTGGTGCCTCCATATTCTCAGAATGAGGGACATTGGCAAATCTGAATAGATAAAGGCCAGACAAAATATTAACTCTACATTCTGGGGTTTACATCCTGGGGTTTACATCCTGGGGTCTACATCCTGGGGTCTACATCCTGGGGTCTACATCCTGGGGCTTACATCCTGGGGTGGTTTACATCCTGGGGTCTACATCCTGGGGTCTACATCCTGGTCTACATCCTGGAGTCTACATCTGGGGTCTACATCATGAGGTCTACATCTGGGGTCTACATCCTGAAGTCTACATCCTGGGGTTTACATCCTGGGTTTACCTCTGGGGTCTACATCCTGGGGTTACATCCTGGGGTTACATCCTGGGGTTTACATCCTGGGGTCTACTCCTGGGTTTACATCTGGGGTTACATCTGGGGTCTACATCCTGGGGTCTACATCCTGAGGTCTACGTCCTGGAGTCTACATCCTGGAGTTTACATCCTGTGTCTACATCCTGGGGTTTACATCCTGGGGTTTACATCCTGGGGTTACATCCTGGGGTCTACATCCTGGGGTCTACATCCTGGGGTCTACATCGCAGAGTTTACATCCTGGAGTCTATGTCCTGGGTTTACATCCTGGGGTTTACATCCTGGAGTCTAATCCTGGGTTTACATCCTGGGTTTACATCTGGAGTCTCAATCCTGGGTCTACTCCTGGGGTTTACATCCTGGGGTGGTTTACATCCTGGTTTACATCCTGGGGTTTCATCCTGGGTGGTTTACATCTGGGGTTTACATCCTGGGTTATCCTGGAGTCTATTCCTGGCGTTTACATCCTGGGTTTACATCCTGGAGTCTACATCCTGAGGTCTACGTCCTGGGGTTTACATCCTGGGTTACATCCTGAGGTCTACGTCCTGGAGTCTCCATCCTGGAGTCTACATCCTGGATTCTACATCCTGGGGTTACATCCTGGGGTTTACATCCTGGGGTTTACATCCTGGGGTCTACATCCTGGGTCTACTCCTGGGGTCTACATCGGGAGTTTACATCTGGAGTCTATGTCCTGGGGTTTACATCCTGGAGTCTACATCCTGGGGTTTACATCCTGGGGTGGTTTACATCCTGAGGTTTACATCCTGGGGTTACATCCTGGGGTCTAAATCGCAGAGTTTACATCCTGGAGTCTATGTCCTGGGGTTTACATCCTGGAGTCTACATCCTGAGGTTTACATCCTGAGGTTTACATCCTGGGGTTAACATCCTATGGTCTACATCCTAGGGTCTACATCTTGGGGTCTACACCCTGGGGTCTACATCATGGTTTAATCCTGGGGTCTACATCCTGGGTCTACATTGCGGAGTTTACATCCCGGGGTCTACATCCGGGGTCTACATCCGGGTGATACATCCTGGGGTCTACATCCTGGGGTGGTTTACATCCTGGGGTCTACATCCTGGGGTCTACATCCTGGGGTCTACATTGGGGTCTACATCCTGGAGTCTACATCTCGGGGTTACATCATGAGGTCTACATCCTGGGGTCTACATCTGAAGTCTACTCCTGGGTTTTACATCCTGGGTTTACATCTGGGTTCATCCTGGGTTTCATCTGGGGTTTACAACCTGGGGTTTACATCCTGGGGTTACATCCTGGGGTTTACATCCTGGGTCTACATCCTGGGTTTACATCCTGGGGTCTACATCCTGAGGTCTACGTCCTGGAGTCTACATCCTGGAGTTTACATCCTGGTGTCTACATCCTGGGTTACATCTGGTTTACATCCTGGGTTTACATCCTGGGTCTACATCCTGGGTCTACATCCTGGGGTCTACATCGCAGAGTTTACATCCTGGAGTCTATGTCCTGGGGTTTACATCCTGGAGTCTACATCCTGGGGTTTACATCCTGGGGTTTACATCCTGGAGTCTACATCCTGGATTACATCCTGGGGTTTACATCCTGGGGTGGTTTCATCCTGGGTTTACATCCTGGGGTACATCCTGGGGGTTTATCCTGGGTTTACATCCTGGGGTTTACATCCTGGAGTCTATATCCTGGCGTTTACATCTGGGGTTTACATCCTGGAGTCTACATCCTGAGGTCTACGTCCTGGGGTTTACATCCTGGGGTCTACATCCTGAGGTCTACGTCCTGGAGTCTACATCCTGAGGTCTACATCCTGGATTCTACATCCTGGGGTTTACATCCTGGGGTTTACATCCTGGGGTTTACATCCTGGGTCTACATCCTGGGGTCTACATCCTGGGGTCTACATCCTGGGGTCTACATCGCGGAGTTTACATCCTGGAGTCTATGTCCTGGGGTTTACATCTGGAGTCTACTCCTGGGGTTTACATCCTGGGGTGGTTTACATCCTGAGGTTTACATCCTGGAGTCTACATCCTGGGGTTTACATCTGGGGTGGTTTACATCCTGGGGTTTACATCCTGGGGTTACATCCTATGGTCTACATCTCGGGTCTACATCTTGGGGTCTACACCCTGGGGTCTACATCATGGGGTTTACATCCTGGGGTCTACATCCTGGGTCTACATTGCGGAGTTACATCCTGGGGTCTCATCCCGGAGTCTACATCCTGGGGTCTACATCCTGGGGTCTACATCCTGGGGTTTACATCCTGGGGTTTACACCTGGGGTTAACATCCTGGGGTCTACATCCTGGGGTCTACATCATGGGGTTAACATCCTGGGTCTACCTCTGGGGTCTACATCATGGGGTTTACATCCTGGGGTCTACATCCTGGGGTCTACATCCTGGGGTCTACATCCTGGGGTCTACCTCCTGGGGTCTACATCCTGGAGTTTACATTGGGGTCTACATCCTGGGTCTACATCTGGGTCTACATCCTGGAGTTTACATCCTGGGGTCTACATCCTGGGGTTACATCCTGGGTTTACCAAGCACCTCCAGTATCACAGCCTCACCAGCGGTCAGATAACTTGCAAAGCAAGACTCCAAGCCAAACACGTTGAATAGAGGTTTATTCATAGGGTCACAGTCATCATGTGATCACCCTAATGGATTACAATGAAAACTTGTAGACCGATATAGGACACTTTTATCCAAAAGTGAATGGTTTAAAATGACATTTTCCTCATGATGTGTCAAAGAAGTCAAGTTGAGACCACTATGTCTAATTCTCCAAACAGGTTTAAAACCTGTTCTCCATCATGTGGTGCATCTCCTTATTGTCATGATATTAAGGGCAGTGAAAAAAGGAACACTATATTTTGGTGATGTATCACTGTTGCTCCATCCTGTTCTAATCTAATTTATTATTTACTTGATTTAACTATTTAACGTGACCTTATGGTCAGAGTGACAGATTGATGATGAAGTGAGACTAGATGATTGGTTTATTATTTACATTCTTTATTCAAGTTCTCTGTTTACACGTCTCCATGTACACGTCTCCCTGTACATGCCTCCCTGTACACGTCTCACTGTACACGTCTCCCTGTACACGTCTCCTGTGCACGTCTCTGTGTGCAGTCTCCCTGTACACGTCTCCCTGTCACGTCTCACTGTACACGTCTCCTGTACACGTCTCCCTGTACAGTCTCCCTGTACACGCTCCCTGTGCACGTCTCCCTGTGCACGTCTATCTGTACACGTCTCCCTGAAACGTCCCCTGTGCACGTCTCCTGTGACGTTCCCTGTAACGTCTCACTGTACAGGTTCCCTGTACACGTCTCCCTGTACCGCTCCCTGTGCACGTCTCCCTGTGCACGTCTCCCTGTACACGTCTCACTGTACAGGTCTCCTGTACACGTCTCCCTGTACGTCTCCCTGTGCACGCCTCCTGTGCACGTCTCCCTGTGCACGTCTCCCTGTACACGTCTCATGTACGTTTCCTGTACACGTCTCCCTGTACACGTCCCTGTACACGTCTCCCTGTGCACGTCTCCCTGTGCACGTCTCCCTGTAGCACGTCTCCTGTACACGTCTCCCTGTAAACGTCTCCCTGTACGCGTCTCTGTGCACGTTCCTGTGCACGTCTCCCTGCGCACGTCTCCCTGCGCACGTCTCACTGGCACGTCTCACTGTACACGTTCCCTGTACGTCTCCCTGTGCGTCTCCCTGTGCACGTCTCCTGTGCACGTCTCCTGTGCACGTCTCCTGTACACGTCTCCCTGTACACGTCTCACTGTGCACGTCTCACTGTGCACGTCTCCTGTACACGTCCCTGTACACACAAAACAACCCAATATGAATGAAGAAAAGATCCATGGAAGGGTGTCCAAAGGGGAATGTTAGTTGATTGTATCTACACAGTGAAAAACATAGCCAAATTTGGCTTTGTATTCACACATCCATTCCTTGCTCTCAAGCAGAGGGGCTGAACTAATTACATCCCCCATCGTCATAATAACATTATATATTACGTTTTGACCAGTTCAAAGCCAGGCTGAAACTCTCCAAAAGAGTCTTTAGACAAGGATCATGCCCTTTCAGGTTACAATATGTTTTAAACATCAAGGAGTAAAACTGTGGGTAAACGGAGACCTCTGTGGGTTAACTGAGACCTCTGTGGGTTAACTGAGACTCTGTGGGCAAACTGAGACCTCTGTGGTAAACTGAGACCTTGTGGGTTAACTGAGACCTCTGTGGCAAACTGAGACCTCTGTGGGTAAACTGAGACCTCTGTGGGCAAACTGAGACTCTGTGGTAAACGGAGCCATCTGTGGGTTAACTGAGACCTCTGTGGTTAACTGAGACCTCTGTGGGAAACTGAGACCTCTGTGGGTAAACTGAGACTCTGTGGGTAAACTGAGACCTCTGTGGGTTAACTGAGACCTCTGTGGTTTAACTGAGACCTCTGTGGGTTAACTGAGACTCTGTGGGTTAACTGAGACCTCTGTGGGTAAACTGAGACATCTGTGGGTTAACTGAGACTCTGTGGGTTAATGAGACCTCTGTGGGTAAACGGAGACTCTGTGGGATAACGAGACTCTGTGGGTAAACGAGAACTCTGTGGGTAAACGGAGACCTCTGTGGGTTAACTGAGACCTCTGTGGGTAAACGGAGACCTCTGTGGGCAAACTGAGACCTCTGTGGGTAAACGGAGACCTCTGTGGGTTAACTGAGACCTCTGTGGGCAAACTGACCTTTGCTATGAAGCCCCTAAATAAGATCTGGTGCAACCAATTACCTCCAGAAGTCACATAATTAGTTAAATAAAGTCCAACTGTGTGCAATCTAAGTGTCACATGATCTGTCACAGGATCCCAGCATATATACACCTGTTCTGAAAGGCCCAGAGTCTGCAACACCACTAAGCAAGGGGCACCACCAAGCAAGCGGCACCATGAAGACTAAGGAGCTCTCCAAACAGGCCAGGTACAAAATTGTGGAGAAGCACAGATCAGGGTTGGGTTATAAAAAAATATCTAAAACTTTTAACATCCCATGGAGCACCATTAAATCCATTATTAAAAAATGTAAAGAATATGGCACCACAACAAACCTGCCAAGAAAGCACCGCCCACCAAAACTCACGGACCAGGCAAGGAGGGCCTTAATCAGAGAGGCAACAAAGAGACCAAAGATAACCCTGAAGGAGCTGCAAAGCTCCACAGCGGAGATTGGAGTATCTGTCTGTAGGACCACCTTAAGCCGTACACTCCACAGAGGTGGGCTTTACAAAAGAGTGGCCAGAAAAAAGCCATTGCTTAAAAGCGGGACACCTGTCGACAACTTCCGGTGAAATTGGAGGGCGCGCAATTCAAATAAATTATCATAAGCTTAAATTCTTGGACTCACGGGTGGCGCATTGGTCTAAGGCACTGCATCGCAGTGTTATCTGTGCCAGCAGAGACTCTGGGATCGAGCCCAGGCTCTGTCGCAGCTGGCCGCGACCGGGAGGCCCATGGGGCGGCGCACAACTGGCCCAGCGTCGTCCGGGTTAGGGAGGGTTTGGCCGGCAGGGATAGCCTTGTCTCATCGTGCACTAGCGACTCCTGTGGCGGTCCGGGTACAGTGCGTGCTAACCAGGTTGCTAGGTGTACGGTGTTTCCTCTGACACATTGGTGCGGCTGGCTTCCGGGTTGGATGCACGCTGTGTTAAGAAGCAGTGTGGCTTGGTTGGGTTGTGTGTCGGAGGACGCATGGCTCTCGACCTTTGTCTCTCCCGAGTCCGTGTGGGAGTTGTAGCAATGAGACAAGACAGTAACTACTAACAAATGCGGAGAAAAATTCTAATAAAAAAAAAAGCTTAAATTCTTGTTAATCTAACTGCATTGTCCGATTTACAATAGGCTTTACAGCGAAAGCATGCAATGAGATTGTTTGAGGACTTTTTAAATATTTTCCTCTGATTTGCAATCCAAAGGGTCCCAGCTACAACATGTAGTGTCGTTTTCTTAGATAAAATCCTTCTTTATATCCCAAAAAGTCTGTTTTAGTTGGCGCCATCGATTTGAGTATTCAACATGCAGAGAAAGGAATCCAAAAAGCTACCGCTAAACTTTGTTAAAACAAGTCAAAATACATTTCTATTTAATCGTCAAGTACCCTAAAATGTAATCAAACTATAATATTTCATACGGAAAGAAGTATGTTCAATAGGAAAACAATATTAGCAGGTGCGCGTCCTCTTCATCGCGCGGGCACAGACTGTTTTCCAACTCTGAGTCTTAGTACTAACACTCATTATTCTTCCTCGTTTTGAAAGAAACAAGTCTGAAACCTTGAACAAAGACTGTTGACATCAGGTGGAAGCAATAGGAATTGCAATCTGGGAGCTGGATTTGGATATGACCCTATACTTTCCATTGTAAGAGCATGGGCTCTCAAAAAAAAAGAATTTGGTTGGTTTTTCTTTGGATTTTCTCCTACCATATCTATTGTGTTATAGTCTCCTACATTATTTTAATATTTCTACAAACTTCAGAGTGTCTTCTTTCCAATGGTACCAATTATATGCATATCCTGGCTTCAGGGCCTGAGCTACAGGCAGTTTACTTTGGGCAGACAGGAAGTGGAGAAAAATAGACCCTAGCATGAAGAAGGTTTAAAGAAAAAAATAAGCAAACACGTTTGGTGTTCGCCAAACGGCATGTGGGAGACCTCCCAAACACATGGAAGAAGGTACTCTGGTCAGATAAGACAAGAATTTTGCTTTTTGGCCATCAAGGAAAATGCTATGTCTGGTGCAAACCCAACACCTCTCATCTCCCCAAGAACACCATGTTTTTCAACGGCAGGGACTGGGAAACTGGTCAGAATTGAAGGAATGATGGATGGCGATAAATACAGGGAAATTCTTGAGGGAAACCTGTTTCAGTCTTCCAGAGATTTGAGACTGGAATGGAGGTTCGCCTTCCAGCAGGACAATGACCCTTTTAAGGGGAAACATTTAAACGTCTTGGAATGGCCTAGTCAAAGCCCAGACCTCAATCAAATTGAGAATCTGTGGTATGACTTAAAGATTGCTGTACACCAGCGGAACCCATCCAACTTGAAGGAGCTGGAGCTGTTTTACCTTGAAGAATGGACAAAAATCCCAGTGGCTAAATGTGCCAAGCTTATAGAGACATTCCACAAGAGACTTGCAGCTGTAATTGCTGCAAGAGGTGGCTCAACAAAGTATTGACTTTGGTGACGTGAATAGTTAAGTCAAGTTTTCCTTTTTTTTGTCTTATTTCTTGTTTGTTTCACAATAAAACATATTTTGCATCTTCAAAGTGGTAAGCATGTTGTGTAAATAAAATGATACAAACCCCCCAAAAATCCATTTTAATTCCAGGTTGTAAGGCAACAAAATAAGAAAAATGCCAAGGGGTATGAATACTTTCGCAGGCCACTGTAGACATAATAGTTCTCTGCTATTAAAAACACCTGTTGCCAGTCAACGTACATGAGGACCTGTCTAATATAATCTCGTCAGCCTGACCTCTGATCATGCAGGATCAATCCTCTATCAACCCAATGTCACAGGAAGGCCAAAAAGATCATCAAGGATATCACCTGTTCACCACACTACCATCCAGAAGGCGAGGTCAGTACAGGTGCATCAAAGCTGGGACCGAGAGACTGAAAAACAGCTCAAGACCATCAGACTGTTAAATAGCCATCACTAGCCGGCTACCTCCCGGTTACTCATCCCTGCACCTTAGAGGCTGACGCCTCTTTACGATGGTGCCGGAGGGGAGGGCTGCCATCTTATCGGCTCTTAACCAACCATGCTATTTAAAAATAAAAAAAAATGCGTTGTTCGTAAATTGTTTTGTACATAATGTTGCTGCTACCGTTTCTTATGACCGAGAAGAGCTTCTGGACATCAGAACTGCGATTGCTCAACTCAAACTGGACGAAAAGTTCTTCAATGAGTCGGACGGGATGGATATACTACAGACACCCGACCAGGCCCAGATTCCCTTGATTTCCTGGAAAAGGACAAAGGGATTTTGTGGAAAAAGACCAGGGTGCCTGCGAGGATCAGGTGACGAGTGGCTAATCTGCCTTTGACTTCCGTCCTGCTAATGTTCAATTGCTGGAAAATAAATGGGATGAGCTGAAAGCACGAATACCACACAAATGGGACATTAAAAACTGTAATATCTTATGTTTCACCGAGTCGTGGCTGAACGACGACATTAAGAACATACAGCTGGCAGGTTTTACACTCCATCGGCAGGACAGAACAGCAGCCTCTTGTTAACAAACTATAGTTTTGGCAAGTATTCACTGACATTTTCAACCTCTCCCTGTCTGAGTCTGTAATACCAACATGTTTCAAGCAAAAAAACATAGTGCCTGTGCCCAAGAACACTAAGGTAACCTGCCTAAATGACTACCAACCCGTAGCACTCACGTCTGTAGCCATGAAATGCTTTGCTGTTGAAGAGGTTGTCGCTCAAGTGGCTCCATCAACACCGTCATCCTGAAACCCAAGACCCACTCCAATTTGCATACCGCCAACAGCATCAACAGATATGGCAATCTCTATTGCACTCTACACTGCCCTTTCTCACCTGGACAAAAGGAACACTATAGTTGGAATGATACTATTGACTACAGCTCAGCGTTCAACACCATAGTGCCCTCAAAGCTCATCACTAAGCTAAGACCCTGGGACTAAACACCTCCCTCTGCAACTGGATCCTGGACTTCCTGACGGGCCGCCCCTCAGGTGGTGAGGGTAGGTAACAACACATCTGCCACGCTAATCCTCAACACGGGGGCCCTCAGGGGTGAGGGCACAGCCAGGCATGACTCCAACACCATCATTAAGTTTGCTGATGACAGTGGTAGGCCTGATCACCGATAAGATGAGACAGCTATAGGGAGGAGGTCAGAGACCTGAGCATGTAGTGCAGCGACAACAACCTCTCCTCAATGTGATCAAGACAAAGGAGATGATTGTGGACTACAGGAAAAGGAGGACAGAGCATGCCCCCATTCTCATCAACGGGGCTGTAGTGGAGCAGGTTAAGAGCTTCAAGTTCTTGGTGTCCACATCACTAACAATTAACATGGTCCAAACACAAGACAGTCGTGAAGAGGGCACTGAAAAGATTTGGCATGGGTCCACAGATCCACAAAAGTTTTACAGTTACACCATAAGAGCATCCTGACGGAGTGCATCACTGCCTGGTATGGCAACTGCTCGGCCTCTGACACAAGGCACTACAGAGGGTAGTGGCGTACGGCCAGTACATCACCGGGGCCAAGCTTCCTGCCATCCAGGACCTCTATACCAGGCTGTGTCAGAGGAAGGCCCTAAAAATTGTCAAAGACTCCAGCCACCCTAGTCATAGACTGTTCTCTCTGCTACCCGCATGGCAAGCGGTACCGGAGCGCCAAGTCTAGGTCAGAGGCTCCTAAATAGCTTCTACCCCCAAGCACTAAGACTCCTGACTGAACAGCTATCAAATGGTTATTGCATTGCCCCCCCCCACCCCCACCCCCACACCACCACCATTCTTTTACGCCGCTGCTCCTCCTGTGTATCTTATTGCATAGTCACTTTAATAACTCTACCTACATGTAAAAGGACAATTCAACCTCGACACCAGTGCCCCTGGAAATTGACATTGACTCTGTACCAGTACCCCCTGTATATAGTCTCCACATTGACTCTGTACCATACCCCCTGTTATAGCCTCCACTTGACTCGTCCAGTACCCCTGTATATACCCTCCACATTGACTCTGACCGGTACCCCGCTGTATATAGTCTCCACATTGACTCTGTACCAGTACCCCCTGTATATAGCCTCCACATTGACTCTGTACCAGTACCCTCGTATATACCCTCCCAGTGACTCTGTAACCAGTACCCCTGTATATAGCCTCCACATTAACTCTGTACCGGTACCACCCTGTATATGCCTCCAATGTGACTCTGTACCGGTACCCTGTATATGCCTCCACATTGACTCTGTATTGGTATCCCCTGTATATAGCCTCCACATTGATCTCTGTACTCGTAAACTCGTATATAGCCTCCACATTGACTCTGTACCGTACCCCCTGTATATAGCCTCCACATTGACTCTGTACCTGGTGCTCCCTGTATATGCCCGACATGACGTACACTGTATAATAGCCTCCACATTGACTTGTATCATAGCTATCACACCCTGTATATAGCCTCCACATTGACTCTGTACCGTAACACCCTGTATATAGCCTCCACATTGACTCTGTACCATAACACCCTGTGTATAGCCCCGCTATTGTTTTTTACTGCTGCGCTTTAATTATCTGTTATTCTTATCTCTTACTTTTTTTTTTTTTAGTAAGTCGGTCATCTCTTATTCTTAAAACGGCATTGTTGGTTAAGGGCTTGTAAGTCAGCATTTCACTGTAATACCTGTTGTATTCGGCGCATGTGAAAATTAACATTTGATTTGATATACATATAGACATAGAATAATTGATCACTTTAATAATGGAACACCAGTCACTTTAATCATGTTTACATACTGCTTTACTCATCTCATATGTAAATACTGTATTCTATTCTACTGTATTTTAGTCAATGCCACTCCAACATTGTTTGTCCTAATATTTATATATTTCTTAACTCCATTCTTTTACTTTAGATGTTTGTGTATTGTTGTGTATTGTTGTGTATTGTTGTGTATTGTTAGATACTACTGCACTGTTGGAGCAAAATACACAAGCATTTTGCTACACCCACAATAACATCTGCTAAATATGTGTATGTGACCAATAAAATGTGATTTGATTCATAAGTTGTCAAGGGGGAAGGATAATGACAATGAAAAAAAAAACATGTACAGAAATACAGAGATGAAGAAAAGCAGAGGTACATTAAAAATAAATATACACTTCTCCTTCAGCTCTCCTCCTTCAGCTCTCCTCCTTCCCTTCCCTCTCTTCTCCTCTCTCAGCTCATCCTTCACTCTCACACCAATCTAGGTCAAGTGACCTCCTGTGTTGCTAATGGCATCATGGAGTCCCTCTTCCCTCCTCACCACCCTGGGTTCTTAACACGCCTGCGCCATCTGGTGGCGGGGCGGTGGAACAACAACTCTGTGTTCCGGGCCAGACTGGGAGGTTTCTCTGGGTCCACAGGTAAATGGTGGGAAAGTCATTGGTTGGCCACACTCCAGGTGCTGATCAGACACAGCTGGTTGGATGGTAGTGGTAGGGTTAGGGTTAGGTTAGAGGGTCCTGTTCTGCCCCACCAGTCCGCACTCTGGGAGCAGCCCCCCTCAACTGGAGACTTTGAAACAGAGGGACAGGAGGAGATCAGGACCAGACACACTGTGATCTTGGAAATCAAAGATCTTTACTAAAACGTTACTAGTTCTAGTGAGGGAGAACTATCATAGTTTTAGGAAGTGAGACAGACACCCACTAGCTCTACGTCATCCTGATGGGTGGTGCAGAATGAACAGCTCTACCAGCAAGGTAGAGGAAGAGCAGGAACTCAAACAGCAGGCTGCTGTCCAATGGGAGGATCCGGGAGGGACGGACAGGTTCCGGGATGTTGAGGACTGAGAGGGGCGGGGCCGACAGACCTACTGCTCCTAGACGGATGGGGACATAGACATAATGGATTAGTGTGTGTTCCTGCTTATTCCACAAAAGAGCTTCCTGCACAAAAAATCATCAGGAAAAATATTTACCAGGACATTAAAGCTTGTTGGTGAAACCTTAGCGGGTAATCTTTCAGGAAATAATTACATTTCAGTAAAAACTGAAGACCTCCCTACTTATTAAACACGTAATTAATACCACATTGATTATGTATGGAGCAAACATATTTTCAACCAATTGATCTTTGAAGTGTTATTTATGTCAACGAAATCCAACACTTCTGAACCTCCTTCACCTATTTTATTAGAGGACTGACTTTTTTCAGTTTGTGAGACTTATTTTTTCTCCAGATAAAGTCAAGAAACTACTTATTGATCTCTTTACAGGTAGAGGGATTTACCAATAAAGATAATGAGGGGTACACAACGCAAGACAATCCCTCTGCCTTGGACAGAAGCACTCTCCCAAGTATAGAAAGATTCCTTTGTAGCCAATTATTAAATATATTCTTGCTTTTCTTAATTTTAGGAGAGAAATTAATATGTTGTCTGACTTAAGTGTTTTTTTTTAATAGATGTATTCCTAGATATTTAACACAGTCCTTGTACAGGAATATTTTCTATTTCTTTATCATCAGAGGAGTCAAATTTTTATTTCTCTGTTAAAAATGGATAAGCCATGCAGATTTGCATCATTCAGAATATCTAGAGATAGAAGTTCCACAACCAAAATGAATAAAAAGAGAGAAATTGGGCATCCCTGTCGTACACTTCTGTTGATACTGAATATTTTGGATGTATTACGGTTTAGTATCACAGAACTATTTATATATTTGTAAAAAAATGCGAATGACTTTGAAAAATGTTCACAGAAACCAAAAAAGTTTAAGAGACCGAAAGAGAATTTCATGTTCAATTATGTCAAAGTCTTTACAGAAGTCCAAAATTAAAACAACAGCATCTGAGTCAAATCGCATCTGAATAATGTAAAAGGTCCAAGACTAAACAAATATTGGATTTATGTCACGGCCATTCACAAAATCATATTTGAGTCTAATTTATAATATTATCTACTCCTTTCTTTAATATTTTTGGCATAAACCAGAGCAATCAATGTGTAATGTTGAATCAATATTTAATAACGTAATTTGTCTCCAAGTGTCAATGAGAGAAGGATCTTTATCCGGCTTCGGAATCAGTGAAATAAGGCCCTGTTTCATAGTGGAGACCATTTCACCATTTTCAATTCAATCTTGAAACACAAAAAAAAATAGGGGAATCTAATAAACTGCCTATAGAATTCAACTGACAGATTCCCTAGTTTGTCCCGTGGATTCGTTATAATGTCCGATAAGGAAGGTAATGGTCATCTTGTTGCTATGTTACTGTTCATATAGTGATGATAAAAGCTTGCTAATCAGCTAGCTACAGATTAATTCTAACGTTAGCTTGCTAGCGTGCTAATGCGCCGGGTGTTGCACCACTATTTTTACGGAAGCCTGGACGGATACATTCCAACACACTTGCGGATTGCCCTCTGGCCAAAGATACTCGTTTAGTCTGTGCTCTGACTTTCATTTTGACGAGTGTAGCTAGCGAACTAACCAGCTAGTTACGAAGGTAGCTAGTTAGTAACGTTAACTTAGTATGTATTCCCAAACTTTGTCTTAGCTTAGGTAGTTACCTAGTTAACTTGCTAGGTGGCATTGAAGTCTGATCAAATTGTATTCGTCACGTACACAGTTTACAGTAGGTATAAAATATGTATTGAAATGGTTACGTGCTAGTTCCCTAAACATTGCAGTACAATAATCAATAGTAAAAAGTCAACTAACAACAGGTAATGACGTTAGAAGGTAGCTAATATGCATAGCAATAAACTGATATGTACACAATATGATAAACCGTTAGGGTTGAGTTTTATTATGATAGCCATTGTTGATGGTGAAGACCTCGTAATTTGACAGATGATGGTTTAGCCTATTTGAACTCGATTGAGAATAACACCAAAGAGGCTCAAAATGTCCAGTCAGAAAATATTCTCGCTAGCTCTCTCTCTCTCGGATGAATGGCCCTATAGTCTAAAGTAAACCTATCCCGTATTTATACGTACATTCAGGCCTATAATTTATAGGCACCCTTGATAAAAATGAGTAACAAAACAAATTGATAAATTATATTATTTTATACTAATACAATCTCTCAGATATATACTTTTTTTTCATTATCTTTTATATACATTTAAACAGTGAGGGTTAAAATATTTTGACACCCCTGTTTTCAGTACTCTATCACCCTTCCCTTGAGAGGTTAACGGCACAGCCTTTTTCTGAAAATGTTTTATGATATTGGAGAAGACCTTCACCGGGATCTTAGACCAGTCCTCCGTACAAAATCTTTACAGATCCTTAATATCCTTTGTCTGTGCTTGGACTGCCCTCTTCAATTATTGTTGTCTCTCAACAATGACAAGCCAATAGCGGACGATATTGCCACTCCTATTTGCTATATTTTCAATTTAAGTCTACTAGAAAGTGTGTGCGACCAGGCTTGGGAGGTGAAACAAAAGTCATTCTGCTACCCAAGAATAGTAAACCCCCTTTTACTGGCTCAAATACCTGACAAATCAGCCTGTTACCAACCCTTGGTAAACTTCTGGAAAAACTTGTTTGACCAGATACAATGCTATTTTACAGTAAACAAATTGACAACTGACTTTCAGCACGCTTATAGGGAAGGACATTCAACAAACACAGCACTTACACAAATGACTGATGATTGGCTGAGAGAAATTGATGATAAAAAGATTGTGGGGGCAGTTTTGTTAGACTTCAGTGCGGCATTTGACATTATCAATCATAGTCTGCTGCTGGAAAAACTTGTGTTATGGCTTTACACCCCTCTGCTATATTGTGGATGAAGAGTTACCCGTCTAACAGAACATGGAGGGTGTTCTTTAATGGAAGCCTCTCTATCATCATCCAGGTAGAATCAGGAATTCCCCAGGGCAGCTGTCTAGGCCCCTTGCATTTTCAATCTTTACTAATGACAAGTATACGGATGACTCAACACTATACATGTCAGTTGCAGTTAGTTTCAGAGTGGGTGGCAAGGAATAAGTTAGTCCTAAATATTTCAACAACTTAAAGCATTGTATTTGGGACAAATCTTTCCACTAAACCTCAACTAAATCTTGTTATAAATTATGTGGTAATTGAGCAAGTTGAGGAGACTAAACTGCTTGGAAGTAACCCTGAGTTGTAAACTGTCATGGTCAAAACATATTGACACAACAGTAGCTAAGATGGGGAGAAGTCTGTCCATAATAAAGTGCTACTCTGCCTTCTTAACAACACTATCAACAAGGCAGGTCCTACAGGCCCTAGTTTTGTCGCACCTGGACTACTGTTCAGTCGTGTGGTCAGGTGCCACAAAAAGGGACTTAGGAAAAGTTTGGATGTACACAGAGAGCTAATATTAATAATATGCATGTCAATCTCTCCTGGCTCAAAGTGGAGGAGAGATTGACTTCATCACTGCTTGTATTTATGAGAGGTATTGACATGTTGAATGCACTGAGCTGTCTGTTTGAACTACTGGCACACAGCTCAGACACCCATGCATACCCCACAAGACATGCCACAATAGGTCTCTTCACAGTCCCCAAGTCCAGAACAGACTGGGAGGCGTACAGTACTACATAGAGCCATGGCTACATGGAACTCTATTCCACATCAGCAGTAGAATCAGATTTTAAAAAACAGATAAAAATACACCTTATGGAACAGCAGGGACTGTGAAGTAACACAAACATAGGCACAGACACATGCGCACACACACTCACACACGTACACACAGATTTTGTACTGTAGATATGTGGTGGAGTAGGGGCCTGAGGGCACACACTGTGTTGTGAATGTATTCTAATGTTTAAAAAATGTTGCTGGACCCCAGGAAGAGTAGCTGTGGGGGTCCATAATAAATACAAATTAAACCACAGGTTTTCAATTGGGTTCAAGTCCGGAGACTGAGATGGCCATTGCAAATGTAGATGTATTTTTTTTGGGGGGGGGGGGGGGGAGGTCAATTAACTATTTCTTTGTGGATGTTGATTAGTGGTTGGGTTATTGTCTTGCTGGGAGATTCACTTGTAGCTAAGTGTCAGCCTCCTGGCAGACACAACCATGTTTTTGGATAAAGTGATCTGCTACTGGGTAAAGTTCCTGATGCTGTTGACCTTAACAAGGGTCACAGGACCAGTGGAAACAAAATAGCCCCATTAAACATCAACGATCCACCACCATATTTTACCGTATGTACAAGCTACTTTTCTGCATTTGTTTTTCAACACCAAACCCACCACTGTCTCTATTTTCATGTCACCTGACTATAGCACTGATTCCAATCCAAGTGCCAATGCCGTTTATCTATCTCCAGACAGTGCTGTGATTGGATGACATAAAAATAGATCTGGGTCTCCCGTGTTGAGTCAGAGTAGCCTACACCACTTAGCTTGCTGCAGCTAGCGAAACTATGCAATACTATGTTTTTTAGTTGGCTAGTTATGTCCTCTTTTATTCAAATGTCACTTGTACAGAAAGTTAACGTCATACACTGAGTGTACAAAACATTAAGAACACCTGCTCTTTCCGTGACACAGACTGACAATGTGAATCCAAGTGAAGCCTATGATCCCTTATTGATGTTAATTCCACTTCAGTGTAGATGAAGGGGTTTAACCTTTTGACCCCTGTCTCTCTCAGCTGGGATACTCGTTCCAACAACACGTCCAAGCCCAGCCATGCTGTGGACGCCCACACAGCGGAGGTCAACTGTCTCTCCTTCAACCCCTACAGTGAATTTATCCTGGCCACTGGCTCTGCAGACAAGGTTGGTTTTTGGTAACACTTTACTTGCACACTCTCTATCATTATAAGCAAGGGATGGAGCTGGTTATTAAGGGAACAGAACCGAAAACAAAAGTGATCTATACTGTTACCGCAACAAAACTGTTATTTTAAAAAGGCACCGGTTAACAACTATCTTTTACGTTCTGGGTATTCTTTCCCAGTCCCATTTAAAAAAACGCAACAAAGCACCCAGGCAAAGCACTCACTTTTCTCACTCAGATTCTTATTCCACTGTTCTGCCTGCCTGCTGAAAACCTTTGCCCGTGTGTATGTGTGTAGGTTACCGGCCCCTCCCTCTGAAGCATGCATAGGTTACCGGCCCCTCCCTCTGAAGCATGCATAGGTTACCGGCCCCTCCCTCTGAAGCATGCATAGCTGCCTGAAGCATGCATAGTTTACCGGCCCCTCCCTCTGAAGCATGCATAGGTTACGGCCCCTCCCTCTGAAGCATGCATTAGGTTACCGGCCCCTCCCTCTGAAGCATGCATAGGTTACCGGCCCCTCCCTCTGAAGCATGCATAGGTTACGGCCGCCTCCCTCTGAAGCATGCATAGGTTACCGGCCCCTCCCTCTGAAGCATGCATAGGTTACCGGCCCCTCCCTCTGAAGCATGCATAGGTTACCGCCCCTCCCTCTGAACATGCATAGGTTACCGGCCCTTCCCTCTGAAGCATGCATAGGTTACCGGCCCCTCCCTCTGAAGCATGCATAGGTTACCGGCCCCTCCCTCTGAAGCATGCATAGTTACCGCCCTCCCTCTGAAGGCATGCATAGGTTACCGGCCCCTCCCTCTGAAGCATGCATGGTACCGGCCCCTCCCTCTGAAGCATCGCATAGGTTACCGGCCCCTCCCTCTGAAGCATGCATAGGTTACGCCCCTCCCTCTGAAGCATGCATAGGTTACCGGCCCCTCCCTCTGAAGCATGCATAGGTTACCGGCCCCTCCCTCTGAAGCATCATAGCTGTTACC
>NW_019943748.1:40430-60977 GCF_002910315.2 Salvelinus sp. IW2-2015 | reverse complement strand
TACCGCCCTCCCTCTGAAGCATGCATAGGTACCGCCCCTCCCTCTGAAGCATGCATAGTTACCGCCCTCCCTCTGAAGCATGCATAGGTTACCGGCCCCTCCCTCTGAAGCATGCATAGGTTACCGGCCCCTCCCTCTGAAGCACATAGGTTACCGCCCCTCCCTCTGAAGCATGCATAGGTTACCGGCCCCTCCCTCTGAAGCATGCATAGGTTACCGGCCCCTCCCTCTGAAGCATGCATAGGTTACCGGCCCCTCCCCTGAAGCATGCATAGGTTACCGCCCCTCCCTCTGAAGCATGCATAGGTTACCGGCCCCTCCCTCTGAAGCATGCATAGGTTACCGCCCCTCCCTCTGAAGCATGCATATGTACCGGCCCCTCCCTCTGAAGCATGCATAGGTTACCGGCCCTCCCTCTGAAGCATGCATAGGTTACCGGCCCCTCCCTCTGAAGCATGCAGGTTACCGGCCCCTCCCTCGAAGCGCATATTTACCGGCCCCTCCCTCTGAAGCATGCATAGGTTACGGCCCCTCCCTCTGAAGCATGCATAGGTTACCGGCCCCTCCCTCTGAAGCATGCATAGGTTACCGGCCCCTCCCTCTGAAGCATGCATAGGTTACCGGCCCCTCCCTCTGAGCATGCATAGGTTACCGCCCTCCCTCTGAAGCATGCATAGGTTACCGGCCCCTCCCTCTGAAGCATGCATAGGTTACCGCCCCTCCCTCTGAAGCATTCATAGGTTACCGGCCCCTCCCTCTGAAGCATGCATAGGTTACCGGCCCCTCCCTCTTGAAGCATGCATAGTCTACTGTAGCTACTGACTTTTGCAAGCATGATTCAAAAATTAGGAGAACAGATTTTATTAGAGGAAATTGATTCACTTTGTCAATGCTAGTTAAGGATACTATAGTTATCACGTTTTTCACATTGGATTTATTAACTACAAAAAGGTAAGACTTTGTTTTTTAATTTTAATTCTGGTGCCGCTCTGCACACACCAGCTTGTTAGCTAGCTAGCAAACGTTCTGATCTAGCTGACAAACTCTAGCTGGAATTATGTGTATTGGAACTGATACTTAAGTATCAAAAGTAAAGTATAAATCATTTCATATTTTGTAAAGCAGACCCCACCAATTCTTGTTTTTAAAATTACAGATAGCCAGGACACACTCAACACTCAGACATTATTTACAGATAGCCAGGACACACTCCAAACTCAGACATTATTTACAGATAGCCAGGACACACTCCAACACTCAGACATTATTTACAGATAGCCAGGGGAACACTCCAACACTCTGATATTATTTACAATAGCCAGGGAACACTCCAACACTCAGACATCATTTACAGATAGCCAGGGGTACACTCCAACACTCTGATATTATTTACAGATAGCCAGGGTACACTCCAACACTCTGAATTATTTACAGATAGCCAGGGGAACACTCCAACACTCTGATATTATTTACAGATAGCCAGGGGTACACTCCAACACTCTGATATTATTTACAGATAGCCAGGGAACACTTCAACACTCAGACTAATTTACAGATAGCCAGGGAACACTCCAACACTCTGATATTATTTACAGATAGCCAGGGGAACACTCCAACACTCTGATATTATTTACAGATAGCCAGGGGAACACTCCAACACTCTGATATTATTTACAGATAGCCAGGGGAACACTCCAACACTCAGATATTATTTACAGATAGCCAGGGGAACACTCCAACACTCTGATATTATTTACAGATAGCCAGGGGAACACTCCAACACTCAGATATTATTTACAGATAGCCAGGGCACACTCCAACACTCTGATATTATTTACAGATAGCCAGGGAACACTTCAACACTCAGACATAATTACAGATAGCCAGGGAACACTCCAACACTCTGATATTATTTACAGATAGCCAGGGGAACACTCCAACACTCTGATATTATTTACAGATAGCCAGGGAACACTCCAACACTCTGATATTATTACAGATAGCCAGGGGAACACTCCAACACTCAGATATATTACAGATAGCCAGGGGAACACTCAACACTCGATATTATTTACAGATAGCCAGGGAACACTCCAACACTCAGATATTATTTACAGATAGCCAGGGCACACCCCAACACTCAGACATCATTTACAGATAGCCAGGGGCACACTCCAACACTCAGACATAATTTACAGATAGCCAGGGGAACACTCCAACACAGACATTATTACAGATAGCCAGGGCACACTCCAACACTCTGATATTATTTACAGATAGCCAGGGAACACTCCAACACTCAGATATTATTTACAGATAGCCAGGGGCACACTCCAACACTCAGACATCATTTACAGATAGCCAGGGAACACTCCAACACTCAGACATTATTTACAGATAGCCAGGGGAACACTCCAACACTCAGACATCATTTACAGATAGCCAGGGAACACTCCAACACTCAGACATCATTTACAGATAGCCAGGGGTACACTCCAACACTCGATATATTTACAGATAGCCAGGGGAACACTTTATTTATTTATTTATTTCATATTATTTACAGAAGATGTTTTTGTGTTCATTGAGTCTGCCAGAACATAGGGAGTAGGGATGACCACATGTTCTCTTGATAAGTGTGAGTTACACAATTTTCCTTTTCTACTAAGCATTCAAAACGTAACAAGTACTTTGGGCTGTCAGGGGAATTTTTTTTACAATATTTTCTTTAGGCTATAGTAAAGTAAACGTTGTCAAATACAAATAGTCAAGTACAGATACACCAAAAAAACTACTTAAGTGTGCTTTAAAGTATTTTTTACTGAAGTACCTACATCAATCGGTCGGAACAATGGAAGGAAGGAAAGAATGGTTCTGTTCAGAACGAAAGGGCTAACATAAGGGCTACACGATGCTATAACCTGTTATGACAGCTGCGTGTCCGTTTATCCACTGGCTCTGCAAACAAAGTTGGTATTTGTATTCATGACACTGTCAGAGCTACACAACACTGTTATAATACGACATAAAACTTTGATTCTAATTTATTTAATTAATAACAAAGGCCAAAGGCTTATTTCCTTAAGCAGATATAACATGTCATAAGGTTACGTAACCAAACGACGGCTGTTATGTCATCACATGCCTGTGTTGTCTCTCCTCAGACCGTGGCTCCGTGGGACCTGCGTAACCTCAAACTGAAAGCTCTACTCGTTTTGAGTCTCACAAAGATGACATCTTCCAGGTAGGACACAGTTTAACAAGACTTTGTTTAGTCTAGTCCTCTAAGCCCTGTGATCGGTCCCGTGTCTGATCTGAGCTCGCCGATTTTTCTGCCTCCAGGTCCAGTGGTCGCCCCATAACGAGACCATCCTGGCGTCAGTGGTACTGACAGGCGACCCAACGTGCCTCACTACAATAGTGATGCAGGAAGTATTCACACTTAACTTTTTCCACATTTTGTGTTACAGCCTGAATTTAAAATGTCTTAAATTGAGATGCTTTGTCATTAATACCCCATATAGTGGAATTACAGTACCAGTCTGAAGTTTGGACACACCTACTCATTCAAGGTTTTTCTTTATTTTGCTATTTTTCTACATTGTAGAATAATAATGAAGACATCAAAACTGTAAATAACACCTATGGAATCATTTAGTAAGCAAAGTGTTAAATCAAAATATATCAGAGATTCTTCAAAGTGGCCACCCTTTGCCTTGATGACACGCTTTGCACACACTTGGCATTCTCTCAACCAGCTTCATGAGGTAGTCACCTGGAATGCTTTTCCAACACCTTAAAGGAGTTCCCACATATGCTGAGCCCTGTTGGCTTATTTTCCTTCACTCTGCAGTCCAACTCAACCCAAACCATCTCAGTGGGTTAAGGTTGGTGATTTGGAAGGCCAGTCATCGTATGCAGCATTCCATCACTCTCCTTCTTGGTCAAATAGCCTTACACAGCGTGGAGGTGTGAGTTGGGTCATTGCCTGTTGAAAAACAAATGATAGTCCCACCTAAGCGCAAACCAGATGGGATGGCGTATCCCTGCAGAATGCTGTGGTAGCCATGCTGGTGAAGTGTGGCTTGAATTCTAAATAAATCAGACAGTGTCACCAGCAAAGCACCATCACACCACCTCCTCCATGCTTCACGGTGGGAACCACACAAGCCGAGATCATCTGTTCACCTCCTCTGTGTCTCAAAACACAGCGGTTGAACCAAAATCTCAATTTGACTCATCAGACCAAGAACAGATTTCCACCGGTCAATGTCATTGCTCGTTTTCTTGGCCCAACAAGTCTTTCTTCTATGGTGTCCCCATCTCTCTCTTTACCGGCCCCTCCCTCTGAAGCATGCATAGGTTACCGGCCCCTCCCTCTGAAGCATGCATAGGTTACCGGCCCCTCCCTCTGAAGCATGCATAGTCTACTGTAGCTACTGACTTTTGCAAGCATGATTCAGAAATTAGGGAGACAGATTTTATTAGAGGAAATGGATTCACTTTGTCAATGCTAGTTAAGGATACTATAGTTATCACGTTTTCACATTGGATTTATTAACTACAAAAAGGTAAGACTTTGTTTTTTAATTTTAATTCTGGTGCCGCTCTGCACACACCAGCTTGTTAGCTAGCTAGCAAACGTTCTGATCTAGCTGACAAACTCTAGCTGGAATTATGTGTATTGGAACTGATACTTAAGTATCAAAAGTAAAAGTATAAATCATTTCATATTTTGTAAAAGCAGACCCCACCAATTTCTTGTTTTTAAAATTTACAGATAGCCAGGGACACACTCCAACACTCAGACATTATTTACAGATAGCCAGGGACACACTCCAACACTCAGACATTATTTACAGATAGCCAGGGGGAACAACATCCAACACTTCTGATATTATTACAATAGCCAGGGAACACTCCAACACTCAGACAATTTACAGATAGCCAGGACACACTCCAACACTCGAATTATTACAGATAGCCAGGACACTCCAACACTCTGAATTATTTACAGATAGCCAGGGGAACACTCCAACACTCTGATATTATTTACAGATAGCCAGGGACACTCCAACACTCTGATATTATTACAGATAGCCAGGAACACTTCAACACTCATACTAATTACAGATAGCCAGGAACACTCAACACTCTGATATTATTTACAGATAGCCAGGGGAACACTCCAACACTCTGATATTATTTACAGATAGCCAGGGAACACTCCAACACTCTGATATTATTTACAGATAGCCAGGGGAAACACTCCAACACTCAGATATTATTTACAGATAGCCAGGGGGAACACTCCAACACTCTGATATTATTTACAGATAGCCAGGGGAACACTCCAACACTCAGATATTATTACAGATAGCCAGGGGCACACTCCAACACTCTGATATTATTTACAGAAGCCAGGAACACTTCAACACTCAGAATAATTACAGATAGCCAGGGAACACTCCAACACTCTGATATTATTTACAGATAGCCAGGGGAACACTCCAACACTCTGATATTATTTACAGATAGCCAGGGGAACACTCCAACACTCTGATATTATTTACAGATAGCCAGGGGAACACTCCAACACTCAGATATATTACAGATAGCCAGGGGAACACTCAACACTCGATATTATTTACAGATAGCCAGGGGAACACTCCAACACTCAGATATTATTTACAGATAGCCAGGGCACACCCCAACACTCAGACATATTTACAGATAGCCAGGGGCACACTCCAACACTCAGACATAATTTACAGATAGCCAGGGGAACACTCCAACACAGACATTATTACAGATAGCCAGGGCACACTCCAAACACTCTGATATTATTTACAGATAGCCAGGGGAACACTCCAACACTCAGATTATTATTACAGATAGCCAGGGGCACACTCCAACACTCAGACATCATTTACAGATAGCCAGGGGAACACTCCAACACTCAGACATTATTTACAGATAGCCAGGGGAACACTCCAACACTCAGACATCATTTACAGATAGCCAGGGGAACACTCCAACACTCAGACATCATTTACAGATAGCCAGGGGTACACTCCAACACTCGGATATTATTTACAGATAGCCAGGGGAACACTTTATTTATTTATTTATTTCATATTATTTACAGAAGATGTTTTTGTGTTCATTGAGTCTGCCAGAACATAGGGAGTAGGGATGACCACATGTTCTCTTGATAAGTGTGAGTTACACAATTTTCCTTTTCTACTAAGCATTCAAAACGTAACAAGTACTTTGGGCTGTCAGGGGAATTTTGTTTTTACAATATTTTCTTTAGGGCTATAGTAAAGTAAACGTTGTCAAATACAAATAGTCAAGTACAGATACACCAAAAAACTACTTAAGTGGTGCTTTAAAGTATTTTTTTACTGAAGTACTTTACATCATCGGTCGGAACAATGGAATGGAAGGAAAGAATGGTTCTGTTCAGAACGAAAGGGCTACATAAGGGCTACACGATGCTATAACCTGTTATGACAGCTGCGTGTCCGTTTATCCACTGGCTCTGCAAACAAAGTTGGTATTTGTATTCATGACACTGTCAGAGCTACACAACACTGTTATAATAACGACATAAAACTTTGATTCTAATTTATTTAATTAATAACAAAGGCCAAAGGCTTATTTCCTTAAGCAGATATAACATGTCATAAGGGTTACGTAACCATAACGACGGCTGTATGTCATCACATGCCTGTGTTGTCTCTCCTCAGACCGTGGCTCTGTGGGACCTGCGTAACCTCAAACTGAAGCTCTACTCGTTTTGAGTCTCACAAAGATGACATCTTCCAGGTAGGACACAGTTTAACAAGACTTTGTTTAGTCTAGTCCTCTAAGCCCTGTGATCGGTCCCGTGTCTGATCTGAGCTCGCCGATTTGTCTGCTCCAGGTCCAGTGGTCGCCCCATAACGAGACCATCCTGGCGTCCAGTGGTACTGACAGGCGACCCAACGTGCCTCACTACAATAGTGATGCAGGAAGTATTCACACTTAACTTTTTCCACATTTTGTTGTTACAGCCTGAATTTAAAATGTCTTAAATTGAGATGCTTTGTCATTAATACCCCATATAGTGGAATTACAGTACCAGTCTGAAGTTTGGACACACCTACTCATTCAAGGGTTTTTCTTTATTTTGCTATTTTCTACATTGTAGAATAATAATGAAGACATCAAAACTGTGAAATAACACCTATGGAATCATTTAGTAAGCAAAGTGTTAAATCAAAATATATCAGAGATTCTTCAAAGTGGCCACCCTTTGCCTTGATGACAGCTTTGCACACACTTGGCATTCTCTCAACCAGCTTCATGAGGTAGTCACCTGGAATGCTTTTCCAACAGCCTTAAAGGAGTTCCCACATATGCTGAGCCCTTGTTGGCTTATTTTCCTTCACTCTGCAGTCCAACTCATCCCAAACCATCTCAGTTGGGTTAAGGTTGGTTGATTGTGAAGGCCAGGTCATCTGATGCAGCATTCCATCACTCTCCTTCTTGGTCAAATAGCCTTACACAGCGTGGAGGTGTGAGTTGGGTCATTGTCCTGTTGAAAAACAAATGATAGTCCCACTAAGCGCAAACCAGATGGGATGGCGTATCGCTGCAGAATGCTGTGGTAGCCATGCTGGTGAAGTGTGGCTTGAATTCTAAATAAATCAGACAGTGTCACCAGCAAAGCACCATCACACCACCTCCTCCATGCTTCACGGTGGGAACCACACAAGCCGAGATCATCTGTTCACCTCCTCTGTGTCTCAAAACACAGCGGTTGGAACCAAAAATCTCAAATTTGGACTCATCAGACCAAAGAACAGATTTCCACCGGTCTAATGTTCATTGCTCGTGTTTCTTGGCCCAAGCAAGTCTGTTCTTCTTATTGGTGTCCTTTTAGTAGTGGTTTCTTCGCAACAATTCAACCATGAAGGCCTGATTCACGGAGTCATCTCAGAAAAGTTGATGTTGAGATGTGTCTGTTACTTGAACTCTGAAGCATTTATTTGGGCTTCAATCTGAGGCTGTTAACTCTAATGAACGTATTCTCTGCAGCAGAGGTAACTCTGGGTCTTCCTTTCCTGTGGCGGTCCTCATGAGAGCCAGTTTCATCATAGTGCTTGATAGTTTTTGCGACTGCACTTGAAGAAACTTTCAAAGTTCTTGAAATGTTCCGGATTGAATGACCTTCATGTCTTAAAGTAATGATGGACTGTCGTTTCTCTTTGCTTATTTGAGCTGTTCTTGCCTTAATATGGACTTGGTCCAAATAGGGCTATCTTCTGTATACCGCCTCTACCTTGTCGCAACACAACTGATTAGCTCAAATGCACTAAGAAGGAAAGAAATTCCACAAATTAACTTTTAACAAGGCACACCTGTTAATTGAAATGCATTCCAGGTGACTACCTCATGAAGCTGGTTGAGAGAATGCCAAGTGTGTAAAGCTGTCATCAAGGCAAAGGGTGGCTACTTTAAAGAATCTCAAATATAAAATATATTTTGATATGTTTAACACTTTTTTGGTTACTACATGGTTCCATATGTGTTATTTCATAGTTTTGATGTCTTCTCTATTATTCTACAATGTAGAAAATAGTAAAAAATAAAGAACAACCCTGGAATGAGTAGGTGTGTCCAAACTTTTGACTAGTACTGTATGTTTTTAGATATTTCTACAAATGAAATAAAAAATAAATGAAAAGCTGAACTATCTTGAGTCAATAAGCATTCAAACCCTTTGTTATGGCAAATATGGCCTAGATAAGTTCAGCAGTAAAAATGTACCTAACTAGTCAACATAAGTTGCATGAACTCATTCTGTGTGCTGTAATAGTGTTTAACCTGTTTATTTTCATGACTATCTCCTCTCTGTACCCCACAGAGACTTGGCAAGTCAGTTAAGAACAAATTCTTATTTACAATGACGGTCTACACCGTCCAAATACTAACCCAGACGACGCTGGGCCATTTGTGCACCGCCTTATAGGACTCCCAATCACGTCCGGATGTGATACAGCCTGGATTCGACCCAGGGACTATAGTGACGCCTCTTGCACTGAGATGCAGTGCCTTAGACCGCTGCACCACTTGGGAGCCCAATGCCTCGCAAAGAATGGCAAATATTGGTAGATGGGTAAGAAAATAAAAAGCAGACATTGAATATCCCTTTGAGCATGGTGAAGTTTTTAATTACACTTTGGATGGTATATCAATACACCCAGTCACTACAAAGATACAGATGTCCTTCCTAACTCAGTTGCCGGAGAGGAAGGAAACTGCTCAGGGATTTCACCATGAGGCCAATGGTGACTTTAAAACAGTTAGTTTAATGGCTGTGATAGAAATCTGAGGATGGATCAACAACATTGTAGTTACTCCACAATACTAACCTAAATGACAGAGTGAAAAGGAAGCCTGTACAGAATAAAAAAGATTCCAAAAACATGCAAATCCAAAAACAATACATTACTGAGTACCACTTTCCATATTTTCAAGTGTTGTGGTTGCTGCATCATGTTATGGATATGCTTGTAATCGGCAAGGACTGGGGAGTTTTTCCTAGGATAAAAAAATAAACAGACTGCAGCTAAGCACAGGCAAACCCCTAGAGGAAAACATGAGTCAGTCTGCTTTCCACAAGACACTGGGAGACAAATTCACCTTTCAGCAGGACAATAACTTAAAACACAAGGTCAAATATACATGAGTTGCTTACCAAGATGACATCGTGTTCCTGAGTGGCCTAGTTAATTTTAGACTTGTCTTGAAAATCTATGGCAAGACTTAAAAATGGCTGTCTAGCTATGATCAACAAACAACTTGACAGAGCTTGAATCATTTTTGTTTAAAGAATAATGTACAAATATTGTACAATCCAGGTGTGCAAAGCTCTTAGACTCACAGCTGTAATCACTGACAAAAGGGGATTCTAAAAACTTAGTGGTGTGAATACTTATGTAAATGAGAGATTTCTGCATTTCATTTTCAATAGATTTCTAAAAATGTGTTTTCATTTTGTCATTATGGCGTGTTGTGTGAAGACGGCTGAGGGGAAAACCATAAATGTAATCCACTTTGAATGTAGGCTGTATCACAACGTGGAATAAGTCAAGGATACGGTGTACATATTATTGTATCATCCCTAGGCCTCCGGTAAACTCATTGCTGTGTTTTTGTTTTGTAGTAAAATAGGAGAGGAGCCGTCCGCAGAGGATGCAGAGGACGGCCCTCCTGAGCTGCTGGTGAGGTTTACAGTGATGGCACCCTCCGTTGATAGAAAAACGTGTTCTTTTGAAAATGATTGGTTTGATCAGGAGTTGAGCAGCAGCTAGGCCAGGGAGCAATAGTGAGGTAAACACGGCCCATTTAAAAGGTTTCCCAACCTATCCCTAGTTCATCCGGGGAGGACACACAGCCAAGATCTCTGACTTCTCGTGGAACCCCAACGAGCCCTGGGTCATCTGCTCTGTGTCTGAGGACAACATCATGCAAGTCTGGCAGATGGTGAGACACACACACACACACAACACACACCACACACACACACACACACACACACACACACACACACACACACACACACACAACACACACACACATTCACGGTCTCACACAACACATAACTACGGTCTCCCAGGCTTACTCCCTCCACACCACCTCTGTCTCTCCCTCCAGGCTGAGAACATTTATAATGATGAGGGTCCAGAGGCAGGAGGAGACCAGGAAGTCACAGCCTGAGTGAACCAATCAGGTGTGACTCCACCCCCCTTCCCAATCCAAGTACTCCGCCTTCCTTTTGTACTCTGAACAATATCATGTGGCACAAAATGCTGCTATCTATTTCCCTTGGGGTTGTCCCCCCAAAAATTGATGTGTTCACCTGAAATGTACACTCATTCACTACTTCTCACAGATCTAAAAGGATTGGATTGGTGGAGGTATGGGAATGTTCTACCATATTTCTTATACCACTTATTTCCTTTCAAATCAGTGACAGGGAATTTAACAAAGTGTATACTTTGTGCGGAAGGTGAGATAATTGGGACGTAGCCAGAAACTACTTTTCCCTTGGCTCACAGGTGAAAGTGTTACAGGAGCAAACTCCTCGCTTGCTCTCTCTCTCTACATTGTAAAATAGTAATTTATTGTCTAAGAAAAATCTCTCTTCTAGAACTGGTTTTGTACTGTAATATAAAGATTATTTTTTTTAAATAATCCCTCGATTGCCCCTCCCCCCCCACCCGTGGCGATACGATAAACTCCCATTTTACTAATTCTATTAGAAGCGCCATTTCCACTGAATAGGATACAGCCAATAGAGTGAGTCTCTGTCCCATCACTTCTTCTTCTTTTCTTCTTTAACAACTAGGCCTGTGGTTAAAAATATAAGTTGGTTTCCTCTGTACGAAACAAGTATCTGTACCAACCATTATGCAGAATGTCACATTTACATTCAATAGGCCCATGAAGCCAGATATTATATATATACATATATATATATATACGGAAATATGTATTTTTCATCATTTCGGGTTTGGTTGAAGTGTTTAGCTAGTCCAGGTGGATGTGATGTCTGTTTTTGCATATTGTGATGACTGTTTTTTTTATGTTGTATATGTCTTGTCCTTGTCATCTTGTTCTCTCCTCTATTTAGTTGTGCTTTCTAAATAAAATGTTTTCCCATTCAGCTTTGACTTGTCGTTCATTTGAATGAGTATCATGATGGGTAAAATGTTTTTTTTTCCCGTTAAGCTTGTTGACTCTAATTCACTCAGCTGATAATGCTTTGTTCTTGGTCTAATACTTACGAGTCAATTCCACCTGAGACTTCCCCCGCTCCAGTGTTTATGTTACGTAAACCATAGTCTTATTTTTTGGTGAAGCATGTTCCCATCAGGAGTGTGACACTAAAAGACTTGTGAGTGAGCAGAACCAACAACCTCTGCATCATCAAGACAGGTGCTTTGTGGGAAGGTGTTAACTCGTGTTCAGTTAGCCATTGTCATGTAAATGAAATTCAGAGCGAGCCAGTCAGAGCCGTGGCCCAGTGAGACACGAGTGCCGGTCCGTGGAGGTGGAAGCAGAAAAATCGGAGCATTTTTTGGTAATACTACAGGCTCAGTCACAGGTGGAAAGGTCTCATTAGCGTCTTAGGAGGTCACAAGACCTCCTAAAGCGAGACTGTTTCAAGACCTCCTAAAGCGAGACTGTTTCTAGACCTCCTAAAGCGAGACTGTTTCAAGACCTCCTAAAGCGAGACTGTTTCAAGACCTCCTAAAGCGAGACTGTTTCAAGACCTCCTAAAGTGAGACTGTTTCAAGACCTCCTAAAGCCAGACTGTTTCAAGACCTCCTAAAGCCAGACTGTTTCAAGACTCCTGAAGCGAGATGTTTCAAGACCTCCTAAGCGAGACTGTTTTCAAAGACTCACTTAAAGCGAGGACATGTTTTCAAGACTGCCTAACTAGTGGATGTTTCAAGACCCCTAAAGCCAGACTGTTTCTAGACCTCTAAAGCCAGGACTGTTTCTAGACCTCCTAAAGCGAGACTGTTTCAAGACCTCCTAAGCGAGACGTTTCAAGACCTCCTAAAGCCAGACTTTCAAGACCATCCTAAAGCCAGACTGTTTCAAGACCTCCTAAAGCCAGACTGTTTCAAGACCCCTAAAGCCAGACTGTTTCAAGACCTCCTAAACGAGACTGGTTTCAAGACACCTAAAGGAGACTGTTTCAAGACCTCCTTAAGCCAGACTGTTCATGACCCAAAGAACTGTTTCAAGACCCTCCTAAAAGCGCAGACGTGTTCAGACCTCTGAAAGCCGAGACTGTTCTAGACACCTAAAGCGAGACTGTTTCAAGCACCTACCATGAATGCAAGCATCCTTAAAGCGCGATGTTTTTCATACCCGTAGCCAGACTATTCAAGGACTAAGCTCATACTTTCAGCTCCATCCTAAAGCGGACTGTTTCAGACCACCCTAACTAGCCCAGACCTGTTTCTCAGACCTCTAAAGGCCGAAGATGTTTCAGAGACCTCTAAAGCGAGACTGTGACTTTCCTAAGCCGACTTTTAAGACTCCTCGAGACTGATTTCAAGACCCACCTAAGGCCAGCTGTTTCGACCTTAAAGCCAGACTGTTTTCAAGCCTCCTAAAGCCAGACTGTTTCAAGACCTCCTAAAGCGAGACTGTTTCAAGACCTCCTAAAGCCAGACTGTTTCAAGACCACTCTCCCTCTGAGACTGATTTATACTAATGCAGTTGCTCTTTTTCCTGACGTCAGTCATTTGAAAATGTTTAGTCACTCCGTTAATCATCCATTTTATGAAATCATACAGCAGGAGACATACAAATGACTTCTGTAATCTTATTAAATACAGAAAGGGGACTATTTTTAAACCTACCTCTTAGATGTTTACTTAAAACCAACCGTCTGTCTGTGATGTCAAACAGTGATTTTACTGGTCATAGCTTTAATGTGTATAGTCAAGGGTAGGGTGGCATCTGGCATCCAAAATGGCACCCCATTCCCTATAGGTCCTGGTCAAAAGTAGTGCACTACATAGGGAATAGGGTGCCATTTGGTACACTACCCTCTGGGCTCACTCTCACTCCATTAGCATCGTTTAAAAACATTCCACCATGTTGCCCTTATATGCACACCATCCCTCTCCCTGGATCTGTCCCATATGGCACCCTAATCCCTGCATAGTGCACTACTTTTGACATAGGGCCCTAATCGAAAGTAGGGCCCTATGTAGGGAATAGGGTGCCATTTGGGAACACAGGTCCCTGTGCTCTGACTCATCACACACACAGTTTAGTTTAAAAGAACACCTTTTATTTGTTGCACTATAAAGAATGCATTACATCTTCAGACTGTTCCAGAACCTTCTTCTCTACAGATGTTTTACCATGTCTTAACTATAGAATTAGAATGATGGCGAGCTTGTTTTCTCTAGACACCCTTTCCAACCTGATGGGAATTACCCACAGGTTTCAGCTACCAGTGTACAAAACTGCCTTGCTTTTTCCTGGTTTTCTACTTCCTGGGTTTCTACTTCCTGGGTTTCTACTTCCTGGTTTTCTACTTCCGTTTTTTTTTTTTTTTTTTTTTTACAATTGAGTGGAACCTTCTGAAAGGTGTATAAAAGTACATTTGTAAGGATGGTATGATTGTTGGAAACGAGTGACTATGAACAGAGAAAACGTTGTTTGTCTCTTGTAATCTTGTAACCTAAACTGCAAGACTTCTATTTGTCCCGGTGGTTTTCTCTTGCACTCTGGTTACATCATTCTTGTTATTGTCTTCGACAATACCTCTAAAGAGAAAAAAAAACACCAGATTACAGTCAATATTTACAACCTTGTTAACCTTAATTATAAGCTAGTGTCTAGTTACATTATAATTCACTGATTCTAATAGCTAAAATGAGTTAGGAGTGTGAAACGGTTAATTTTCTCACCTGTACAGGTAGAGTTCTTTAGTAAGACTGTCTCTCAGTTCCTCCATCTCCTTGGTTTCCCTCTTCTGGATTTGTAACTTTGTCTTCTGCTCTCTGTTAGTGTCCTCCAGCCTGTCCACTGTCTCCTGTGGGGAGGGATACGAAGGGCTAAATACGGCTTCAGAAATGTTTCATAAACCCGACAGGAGTGTTCATAAACCCGACAGGAGTGTTCATAAACCCGACAGGAGTGTTCATAAACCCGACAGGAGTGTTCATAAACCTCCTACTACTAACTTGACCTTTATGATTACAATAAAACTGAAAGGAAGTGTATCATCAAAAACTCTGAGCCGGTAGTATTCATAACCTTGAATAAGTGGGTTTATATAGATGAAAAGGCTGGTTTGTGTTTTAATCTACAATGTCCGTGTGTATGTTGGAGGATTGTTATGAGTGTGATTGGAGTAGCGATTTGTCTGGATCAGACCTTGTAGTAGGTACAGACGCGTGTATCTAGGCGGGGAAGCTTATGCTCTCTCTCTTCCGGTGGACAGACGGTACCCAGCCCTCCATATACACTGACTATACTGCCTCCAGCCCATGGGTGGTTAACGACGGAGGGGGTCGCTGGGGTGCGCTGCGAACCCATCCTGTAAATGAGAGGTCCTCAAGCCCTTATCCCAGCGCGCTGACTCATCTGCCATCCGATCCGGCAAGCTGTCACAGCTCTTCCGTACATGCCCTCATGGGGGGGGCGGGACCGACCCAACAAGAGCAACACGGGCTCAGCTCTCCCTCGCTGGCCTTGGCCTTTTCAACACACTGTTTAACTCATGGCCTTGATCGTTGAACTGGGGATGTCCTCAATGTGCGGAGTCTTGGCCGCGTGAAGCAGGCGCGCGCGCCGTGGTCGAAGCACCGTGCGGGGGAGGGAGAGAGGGTAAGAGGCGAGTGGGCGGTGTGGGCGCACCTGCCGATAACGATGGGCTGCAAAGTAGGAGGGGGGGGTTGAGAGGCGCGTAGCGGGGGGAAGAGGGAGGCGGTGGGAGTGGTGAGTGGGTTTACTAATGAAGTTGGGTTAATCAATGATAAATAAGGTATATTATCGGTAATGCAATGGATAATTGCATACATCACAACTGTTGTGTCAATCCTAGTGCTTGGACTAGAGACCAGTTTTGGTCATGATACGCCTGGCAATGTTAGAAGAGAATACCTTTCCTCCAGGGCTTTGAGCCCTCCCTGCAGGTACTTGTTACATGTGTGTGTTTTCCTCCTGGCCGCCGGGCGTCCGTGGCTCTTGCAGTCAGGTGCGGTGCCGGGGTCGCGGTGCAGTGCGGTTGCGCTTGCCTGGCGGGGGGGCCGGCCACGCACACCGCCGAACACCGCACCGCCCCTAACACCTGCTATATCGGGGTCTCCTTGCTCTGGTCATGGTCTTTGTGCTCGCTTCTAAAATGAGGGCCGTGGAGTGACGGTCCTGGCGTGGGCGTGTCCGGCCCCTGGACGCCTGGGACGCCCCAGACAAGGGAAGCTGGGTCCCTCCGGTCGGGGTCGCCGCACGCGGAGTTACACAGCCTCCGTCAGGTGCAGACGTGGATGATATCAGTGGGGGTCGGAGGGTGTGCCAGGTTGGGACAGACAGTGGGGCAAAACCCACCGCAGTATAGGAGTGGTCTAGGATATCAGGAAGGGAGAGAGACAGTAGACGGAGAGGAGGATGTGGGGGAGACAGTGAGAAAGGAAACTGAGGGGCGAGAAGAAGACGCGGGGAATGCACCAGAATGTGCCCCGATCTTCTCCTCTGATAGTACACTGCACTATATGAATGAAGTCTGAGTAGTTGTATCTCTGGTGAACGATCAAGGTGGCTCTTGGAAACACCCAAAGGTGTTCCAGGGGATTTCTCTAGGAGCGGGGTTGTGCTGGAACACACTCTATTCCTATGGATACAGTATGTAGAATGTTCCATTGTAAAGCAGCACCTACACTGACTCCTATTTGATGATGCCGCTCGTACCGACGTACCCGAGCGGAAATGGTAGAGGTGGGGGGGGAGAGGAGAAGGGGCTCGAGGGAAGGTGCCAAGAGGAGGCGAGGGCAAAAGCGGGTTTATAGGCGGAAAGCCTTAGCAGCTGTTCTTACTATTATACGCATGCTGGTGGTACCAGGAGGAAAAGAGGTGGGGCTAGACTATTCGGTGACGATCGTGATAGGTGTGGGATATGATTCTGGATTGGTGTGCTTGTATGTGGGCTCTGGGTGTTTGGGATTGAGCCGGCATAATATGGGCGGTAGTGAGCGTATAAGTTCACAGTACTTCAATGTTGGATATGTGTTCACGTAGTGAGTTCTACCCCATGAGATCTGTCTATATGATGTGTAGGTTTTAGGCGTGAGAAATTGTGGTCAAGGAGAAGTTTCGTTCCGCGCCGTGGGTTGGCTGTTTGCCCTCGCTCTTTCTGTGCTGAGGCCGTCCTTGTTGTGTGTCCGCCTGGGTGTGGGTGTAGGGTGTGTTGGTCATGGTTAATGGGGCACTGTTAACTACGAGGGCACCAAGGTCAAGGGCCCATGTCCTTTTATTGCACACAGTTTCTCTGCTCTAGCCGAGGTCGCATGTTGGGTTGTGGATTTTTTATGGGAGGAGGCGCATTGTTTGTAAAGTGGGGGGGGTGGTGTGTTGTCAGTCGCAGACAGTGGCCAAGTAGCTCCCCCTACACCTTTTACGTGAGGATTTATAACTATATTGATGCATTGTTTCCGTACTCCATTTCAGATAGTTAAGGAGAATGGAGATCGGCTTTGGGTCGCATTATGATGGGAGCACACCGGAGGATAAGTTGCTCGCCTGCGAGTGGCGTGGATCGAGCGCCATTGTAGGATCGCAGAGAGATACAAAGCCTCCAGGCTCTTTGTCAAGAATGCCTCATTCTCCACTGGAAGACCCTGCCCTTACCAGAACGCCACACTGGGACGCCTCGCTCTCCTCACCTCACTCCTCTTCAGCCCCCTAAAAACACTAGGACTCTAGTCCACATTGATGGTGTAGAGGAGGGGCGTGGGGGGGGGGGACAAGAAGCAGCCCCTACACATCCTCAATGCCCCCGCGCCTCCCTCCTCAACCATTCTGCACTCGAATATTGCAGCACCATGCCCTTATGCGTGAATGCTCTGGGCCTGGCCTCGCTCTCACTCACCTTCCCTGTTCCCCGTCTTCTCCTCCTTAGTGGCCTCAGCTCTCCTCAGACGGAGGGGGGGGGGACAGAATCGCAGCTCACAGTTCATCCTCAGCCGTCTCTATTCTACATTCTCCTCCACCGTCCTCTCAGATTAACCCCTCAGCACAGTACGCCAACTCTGCTAGCAGGAACCTGTCTGAACTCCAGTACGCCTCTCCCAAACTCTGTCTACGTAGTTTTGATGTGTTCTCGGAGGGGGGGCCGGGAACTCCGAACCCCTGCCAGCATACAATCATCCACCAAGCAACCCTCCTCTACCCACCACTGTCTTCTAGTTGTTGTCTCCGGCTGATATTGATGCGCGTCTAACTCCACCGTTCCCACTCGCGTGCCAGACCGGACCGGGGGCGAGCGGCGGGACAGAATCTGGTCCATCTAGTCTGTCCCTTGAGCATCTGCCTCCCCCACAATTCACACCCTCCCCCTTGCTTGGTCTAGTTTTGTTGTTTCTGATAGATAGAGAGGGAGGGGGGGGGAGGGGAAGCCCGACAATCAGACACTAACGCCTAACCCCCCCACTCTCAGAGCGTCATCTGATCTCTTAGTTTTGATGGATTCTTCTGCCTCTCAAACTCCACCCCTCCCGCTCCAACTCCACCCCTCGCCACCTCTGTTCTAGTGTTGTTCCCACCCTCAACTGAGCGCGCAAACGGCCTGGGCGCGTCGGGAAGCTCTAAACGGCGCTACCCACACATGCATGTTGCCCCTATACCATCAAGCTATGATATTAGTTCTACTGATGGTCCCCGTCAACTCCTACCCCATCCCTCCTCTCCACCCTCCCACCCATCTGTCTCTAAGTTGTTGAAGGCTCCCAGTACCAAGCGAGTGTGGGGGCGCGGACCGCCTCACCCAGACAGCAGCCAACCCTCCAAAAACCACACCTTGCCTACCTAACTCTGTCTCTAGTTGTTGATCTGCTACTGGTGTCACAGATCAAGCTCCAGCCCATCCCGCTCAAACTCCCACCGCCTGGCCCGCCGGGACATGGCTGGCTCTGAGAGTTGTTTGTGTCTCACCCATGCAACATGCACGAACCCCTCCCCAACCTCTCTGTTCTCACTAGATCTTGTGCGTTTCTCTGATCCATCGAACTTGCACTACCCTCGCTGTGACCTGGCAGTCAAGAGTCCAGCACGCGCCCGGGGGTCGGAACAACTCACCACAGCAGCCCCCTATCCCCCTGTCAACCTTCCAACCCCTCCACCTCTGTACTCTAGTTGTTGTTCTCATGCCCTCGAAGCTCTCACCCCTTGTCACCACCGCTCTGTCTCTAACGTTTGTTGGATCTCGAGGGCAGCGGGCGCTACAAATGAAGTCCCCCAGCCCTCCTCGTGACTATCCCCCTGGGGCTCACCGTACTGTTTGTGCTCATTTCCAAGGCCAGACATCCATGGACATTGGGATGCCTCTATGGTGGTTGTCTCTCCCACGGTGGCCTAAACATGCATCCTGAGGTCTTTTTGGCGAAGTGGGCCATTGAAGTAGACAGGTTTGGCGGCAGCCCCAGTTTAACCACAGTCCAAACGCTCAAATATATGGCTTCAGTCCCTAAACGCCGATATTCGGTCCGTGACTCTGAGTCGCTTCAGGTCTGGATTCGCGCCCCACCCGCCGGCCACGAGGGACGTCGTGGGGAACGAAATGATACCGCTATGGTGTTGCTTCCCCTACCTCACCTCTGCTACTCATCATCATGTTCCGTTGTGTCCATCTCTCGATGTGGTCCTGTCAGATGGGTGTAGTTTTAGGTCTCTCTTCAGCTGGGGACCATCAGAATCGCTCAGCCTCCATCGCCCCTGTTACTATCTCTATATCCTCGATTCGTCTAATGTAGCTAGGTTGTTGGGTCTTAAAGGTCGTGGAGGGGACCTGTCCAGTAAGCAGCCGTGTCCTCTTGTGGGTCTCTACAAATCGCTATATTTATTCGATAGTTGTGGGTGTGTTGGGCAAAATGCTTTTTGGTAAGCTGGGGTAAGTCCCTCGTAAAGGGTCTAAAGGTAATCCTAGGCCGATCCTTCCGTAACAAGTTCTCGTAGACATGGGCCAGGCATCGAGCCGATTGAGCTTTCTGGCTGGATGCTCAGCACAGTGGGCTGGGACCCAGACTGATGCCTGCGAGAGGGTGAAGGAGCAACGAAGGCCGAGACAGCCAGGGCCTCCTGTGCGCTCCACTTCTAGGAATCCAAAATGGATTCCCACCCCTCTTCAGGTGCTTTGCGCACTGGTTATTCCTAGACTCACTCCATGTGTGTGTTGTGGTAGATTGTCAGGGATGGAGTCCCTGTGGACAGGCAATTACCTAGAAACCGGAACAGCTCCCCATGATAGCAACCGATCTTGTCGTATAGGTCTGGACGTGTTGCCTCGTTTGAGCTGGGGTGCGCGAGCTCAGGTGAGATGATCTACAGGTTCTAGGGTTCTGTGGCAGCTGGTCCAAGCCCCGTCAGTATGTGTCCTACATCTGGCTTGGTTCTGATGTCCCATGTGCCCAGCGTGTGTGTGTTTGACTGGTTCTAGTGTGCTGAGCTGCCTCGAGTCAAGTAGTAGTGAGGTCTGACTGGTTCTGGGATTCTGACGGCCGGCGAGTCAGGGGTGGTGTGTCTGAACTGTGGTCTGGGACGGATCCCATCCAGAGGAATGACGAGGTCCCTGACTGCCTCTCTGGTAATCTGCGAAGCCTGCGGGCCCCAGTTCAGATATTTGTGTGTCGTGCTATAGTTCTGGTTGGCTGAGCTGTTACCAGGACGCGGGTGTGTGTGTTCCTGGGTGTCTGGCTGAACTGTCCAGTCAACTGTGTTCTGAGCTGGTTCTGGGTTTGAATCTGGCCC